>NW_025764283.1:1342500-1510000 GCF_021365285.1 Talaromyces proteolyticus | reverse complement strand
AGCCCCAGGCATCCTGGACTTGTGGCGTGAATACGTCACCTAGAACCTCTTGCATTGCTTGTAAAAGAAACTTGCCGACTATTCTATACTGCTCGGGTGTTATGTAAAGAGATGCATGCTTTTGGCAAATCAACTCCAGCGCCGGGCCGAGAACATCCAGATTTTCGATGTTGGCTGCATATGCATAAAGGGCAGCTGCAAGTGCTTTTGCTTGATGTCCGGTCTTCTGATTGGTGGAGTTGAAAACAGTTTTCAACTCTGGATGCGCATGTAACATGTTCTTGTAAAAGACCGTGGTAATAGTTCCTCCATATTGTTGCACCACTGGAACAGTCTGTGAGATAATCTTGATCTGTTCGGGAGTCATGTTTGATATTGCGAATCTGAAAATTCTGCAATGAATGAATGAATGAATGAATGAATGATATCTCATAAAGTCATAAATTGTGCACTACCAGCCATTGGGGAACCCGTTATCGATTTATAAGGTTGTAATAATTAGGGTTGAATACTATCCCGCAATACCCGCCAGATTGTCTCACAGAGGAACGCGAGTCTGGTTTCATTTTTCATGAAAGACTCCACTGTCTCGGATTTTTTCGGGTAGCCAGGCTTATTAAAAAGTGTTGACATACATTAGGAAGTTATTGAATATGTAATATTTACGCAGAGGTCTGGTACTTAGTTGAGCATGAAGAAGTCTTCAAATCTTGAATATAACATTGATTTACCGTTTTCAAACTGATCAAAAAATTTTACAGACGAGACATTTGCTTTTGTCTATATAAAAGTTTATACGCCAAATCTCGCACAGAGATGACAATCTCACTCGCCGCCATAACTTTGTTGACAAGGCCAACACCTGTTCCTGCATATGTGGTAAGTCGACCTTTCGGACCATATCCTTGGTCACCCTCTTCCATTGCTTGGAGATAAAGCTCCCGGTTTTCCTCTTCCATCATACCCTGAACCGCATCTACGTATGTCTGGTTGATGAGTCCCCGGCCGTTGTATTCGTCTGGCCAACCATGAATATCCCGTACCGTATCATAAATCTTCGTTCGCACAGTGGTCGAACCGCCATCTGAAGCTCGTAGAATCTCGTCTTGATACCCCTGAGCAATCATAGACTCAGGACTGGCGAGAAACCTTGTTCCCAAAACACATCCCTGAGCACCTAGGTTGACTGCGGCAGCAACACCACGTCCGTCGCAAATCCCGCCCGCTGCGATCAATTGGATAGGCTTTCCACCAGGTCCTTGAATCTCATTTCCAATCTTGTCATAGACTTCCGGTACTAGGGTGACTATACTAGCCCCTCGTGCAAGAGAATGGCCACCCGCATCTGAACCCTGCACCACAAGGACATCCGGTCTGACGACTCTGGCTACCTGGATAGCATCCGCTACAGAACCAATTTGGACCCAAATCTTAGTTCTATTGGATGTTGCATCCCGGATTTGCGTTGCCCATGGGACAAGGTCTTGGAATCCTGTTGGAGGAGCAAACAACCAGACAGCACAAGGACAATGTTTTCGGATCACAGGGATTGCTGTTTTTAGAGAAGCACTCCAAGTGATAAACCCGACACCAACAGGAAGAACCGAGAAGTCGTTTGAATGAATAATTTTTCGGTCTGAGAGTAAATTTGTAGCTTCCTCAAGAAGATCGTCGAGATTATCACTCGTATATCCTGCGGCAATAAAACCCAATCCCTGGGCTTTGGAAACGGCCACAGCAAGGGGAGGTTTTGCAACCCGGGCCATAGGCGCAGAGACGACGAGTGGATGAGCTGTCCATGGATAGTCATTTATGATAGCCGACATTTTCCAAAAATATATTAGAAAGGAATTATTAAAGACGGGTTGCAGGCTAGACGTCCTTGGTGAATGGACTTCATATATCCCAACTTAAGAACAATACATGCCTGAGGCTTATCATTCTTGTTTCCCCCGGACATATTCTCCGCAACTTCTCCGCATTTGATTAAGAGAAGCAAGCCGTGAAAAATTTCACATGTGCGTTATGACTCCCTCCGTAATTCCCGCAATAGCCATGCGATAATAGGTTATTGACGACGAGTGATCTAGGTCTCCGTCTTCCGCAATAGCCGGATATTGGGTGCGGTTTCCTTCGATCCGAGACATGTCCAAAAAAAAAAGAATTCGACAAAGATGGAGAGCTGCCTCAATACATGTCGGAGTTGGAAGATTTGTTTAGCGTCTTTCCCTTTGTTTTTCGTTAAGACTAGATCGGAAAGGTCCGCAATAGCCGAGCAAGCTTTGTCTTGAATAATGAATGTAGACATATAAGAGTCAAGGAACAAAGTAAGCGGAGGGATACAAAAAGCTAGTAGATTAACTGGAGAAGTTCACTATAAACCATATTTAAGAAAAAAACGTTAGTTTTTGTGATTACGTCATGGCGTCCCCAGCTGCAACAACATCTGCAGCATCAACTGCCACCCGCTTTCCCATTAGCCATGATCCAATCTCGGATATTGTGAAAACCAAAAACTTCATCGATAATGAGTTTACAGATTCAAACGCAGTTGAGTGGTTTGAAGTACATGATCCCGCCACGAATAATCTTGTGACCCGAGTACCTCAGACTACTGACAAGGAGTTACACGCCGCAGTGTTATCTGCTGAAAAGGCGTTCCCGGCATGGCGGGCTACCAGCATCATCACTAGACAGCAGATTCTATTCAGATTTGTCTACTTGATCCGAACTCACTGGGATCGCTTGGCTGCTTCAATTACTCTAGAGCAAGGCAAAACCTTTAAAGACGCAAAAGGAGATGTTCTCCGTGGCCTTCAAGTTGCCGAAACGGCGTGTGGAATTACGACACAGCTGACTGGAGAGCTTCTTGAGGTCGCAAAGGATATGGAAACTAGAACATATCGAGAACCATTAGGTGTAGTTGCCGCCATCTGCCCATTCAACTTCCCAGCCATGATCCCACTATGGTCCATTCCAATTGCAACCGTGACTGGCAACTGCCTTGTCTTGAAACCATCTGAGCGGGATCCAGGTGCCGCATTAATCTTAGCAGAGCTTGCTCGTGAAGCAGGATTCCCGAAGGGAGTGTTGAACATTATCCATGGCGGCAAAAAAACAGTCAACTTTCTACTCGAGCAGCAATCTATTCGAGCAATCAGTTTCGTTGGGAGTAACAGCGCTGGGGAGTATATCTACTCTCGTGGATCGGCCAATGGAAAGCGTGTACAGGCTAACCTTGGGGCGAAAAATCATGCCGTCATTCTTCCAGATGCTGACAAGCAACATACTTTGAATGCTGTCGTGGGAGCGGCATTTGGCGCAGCAGGCCAACGCTGTATGGCCCTTAGTGTTCTTATTATGGTTGGTGAGACTAAGGAATGGCTTCCAAATCTTGTTGAAAGTGCCAAAGGCCTTGTTGTTACTGGTGGATTTGAGAAAGTCTGCGATGTCGGTCCTGTGGTAAATGTTGCTAGCAAGGAGAGGATTGAAGACATCATCAAAAGCGCCCAGGAAGAAAACGCTTCAATTCTTCTGGATGGAAGGAATTACAAAGTCTCAAAATATCCAAATGGCAACTTTGTGAGTCTTTCAGATGTTTTTCCAAACTCATTTCTTTAAGTCAAATGACATCAATATATGCAGGGAGTTTACTAACAATAAATATTTAAACTTGCAGGTCGGACCAACGGTCATCACCAATGTTACTACTGACATGAGATGCTATAAGGAAGAAATATTTGGGCCCGTGCTTGTCTGCCTTGCTGTTTCATCACTCGAGGAAGCTATACAGCTTGTAAACAGAAATGAATATGGAAATGGCGTTGCCGTTTTCACTCAATCTGGCCCAGCAGCTTCCTACTTTCAGAAAAATATTGAGGCAGGGCAAGTCGGTATCAATGTGCCCATCCCAGTACCACTACCTATGTTCTCTTTCTCAGGAAATAAGAAGAGTATTGCTGGTGGAGGAGCAAATACATTTTACGGAAAGCCTGGTCTGAACTTCTACACCCAAACAAAGACAGTGACAAGTTTATGGCGGAGCGAGAACACCGACACCGGTAAACAAGTCGTAATGCCGTCTCATCTTTAAGCCAATCAAACGAAGTTTCCTGGCTGCTCAAAAGTCGGGAAGACATGAGTGTGTGAAAACAGCGAAAATGAAAATTGAGCGATTGGAGGAAACACCGGAACCTGTAAACAAACTGTGGCTCTATTGAACATTTAGAGATACTAGCGTGAAAAAAAAAAAACAAATCTAGTAAACCTTCGCATATTCAATATTAATTTCGAAGACTGGACTTGATTTTTGCAAACCTGCTATCTTCTTTTTTTGTTTTTATGCAAAGCTCATTTTATACAGTGAAAAATCACAAATTAAGAGAATATTAAGGCATTAAAGATTCTAAATTTACAGGGTAAGTTTGTTGTTCATCATTCTAATTAATTCCAGATTTTCCCTTTTTCGTTTGAGAATCTTTCGGTTTCGCCTGCTGATAAAATAAAAGTCTTCTCTGTATATCTTGTCGAACTTCATGAACAATAGAATCGGCATCTTTCACTTCACGTATTAGGCCAATGGCAGCACCTGCGTATGTAGCTAATCTTCCTTCCGGACCCCATCCATTATCACCCGCTTTTAGAGCTTGATCGTGACGCTCTTTCAGCTCCCCAAATGGTCGCCCAGCCTGGTGCTCAATAAAAGACTGGTTTATAATGGTGCGTGGACTGTACTCCTTGGGCCAGCCCATCGTCCCACGAAGGTGATTATAGAGCAATGTTCGTGTTGTAGTCACGGCTCCATCACTGGCCCTCAAAATCTCATTTTGATAGCCACGACTAATGCGTGCTTCGCTCGTAGCAAGGAATCGTGTTCCCATTACCACCCCTGATGCCCCAAGACAGAGCGCCGCTGCAGCCCCTCTCCCATCTGCAATTCCACCGGCTGCGAAAATAGGTATCTGACTACTAGCCAGGACATCAGCAACCTCAGGAAACAAGGCCATAAGTCCAAGCCCATCTTTGGCCCGGCCATGACCCCCAGCCTCTGATCCTTGAACAACAATTACATCTGGCCGTTCAGAGCTCTGAATGAGTGACCTTGCTTCTTTGAGTGTTCCAATTTGTACCCATATTTGGGTATGAGACGATGCACTGCGGATTCTGCGTGACCACTCATCAATATCCTCCTGCCCTTCTCGCGGGGCGTAAAGCCAAGCCGCGCAGGGTTTATATTTTTTAATGGCCCCAATTGCAGTTTCGATGTCATCACTCCAGAGTTGAAAACCGACACCGACAGGGAGAAAAGGTGCAGTTGAGAATGAACTATTGGATTCGGATGATGTATGTGATGCCGAGGTAGATGATGCCCGGGAGCTCTCGATGGTTGCCGCAACCTTCTCAAGATCAGCTACCATATCAACCGTTTTGATAGTTGGTCCTAGAAATCCAAGCCCGCCAGCGCGCGATACGGCAAGGGCTAGGGCTGGTCCCGACATGACGCGCATTGGTGCGCTCACGATGAAGGGAGCTGACACCCATGGATAGGCGCGGGCAAGGTTCCCGGCGAGTTGCAAGGGGTGAGCCATTGTTCTCAGCTAACGCTAAAATCTGTATTATTTGACGATATGCCAAAGAAGAAATGGATCTTAAATTTCAAATTAGTCACTTCTTACCGAGGGTTGGATGTATTGTACAAGAGGAAGTAACAGAGAATGATTTGTAGTTGATATTAAGTAATTGGACGTTGACGTCAGCGTCCAAAATCTCGGAGCGGATATTACGGCATCGTCGGAAGTCTGAGTGGATGAGCTTACCTTTTTACATAGAAATAAATAGACTGAGTAATCATGAACACCATCCAATAATATTTAAGCAAACTTTAAAATTATCAAACACATATATTTTTTACTATTGCTTATAGTGTTACGCAACGATTGAATCGTGTATAATTGACCTCACAAGCATTTCTTCGTAGCGAAGTGTGATTCTATATTCATACTTCCTCTTATATAATTCTTCAATGCATTCAATCATGCTTAAGACGGGTTATCAGGGTAACACTCTTGAGTCTATCCAAATCTCTCCAGCGGAGTGCTAGATGCGTTCCCTAAAACATCAATCTTTTTCAGCTTAGTTGGTCCTAGTCTCTTTGCAACTTCTAATGCTCTGACGTTCTCTTTGACTTGTTCCCGCCCTAGATGCCCCAAAAATGACCGAACTGACATGTTTACTTTTCAATGTCCAAGCTAGTGCCAACAAAGTCAGACTCTCTGCATTAGATTCCTCTACTAATGGCTTGAGCCTTTCGACCAACGCTGAATTCTTTTGCCAAGTCTCATCGCCAAAACTCTTGCTGAAGGCCACTGTCAGAACTAGGGGGGTCGAGGGTGGGGGGTGCATCAACACCGTTATAATTTCCAGTCAAGATGCCTTGGTATAATGGACTCCGTATCGTTAAGCCAGTGCCATACTTCGGGTATAAGAAGCGGAATTTGCCTTCAACCTTTGTCCGATGAAGGAAATTGTACCGCGGTTGCTTAACGACGGTCCGACTAACGCTAGTCTTTTGGCAACGGTCAATGCATCTGCAATCTCAGTCGTAGAAGATAGGTTCGATTTAATCCGCCGTACTATCACGCCATAATAGGCCGACTGAGCAAACACCCTCAAAGTCTCGTGCCACTCAAACCTTAAACTGTAGTCGCTATTCCGGCAAGGAATCAACCGTGGAGTTCTAACAAAATCGGGTTTATTTAGCACACTAGATCACCTTGGAAGGGGAAGCGTTCCGTACTCGTTAGCTCATGGGGTGGGAAAACGAAAAGTTCCTGCCATTATAGGCACGAATATCGGAGAAATCATTAGGCAACTAATACGCTTCTCCATATAGAGACTTCATGGTCTAGAAGAAGAATAATAATCTGTTCGGTGCTTCAGGTTTTGTGGATCCTTATACATGTAGTCTTTAGATATCCATGATGTGAGTCCATCTTCTCAATCATATACACTCTAGGCTTAATTCCAACTTCATTCTCCGGGAAAATAACTCGTAAGCTGAATGCCCTCCATAAGATCCTGGTTTCATGTTATAGCCAAGTGCGATATTTCGTATAAAATGTGGCAACTAGAAAAGAAATTTAGTTATTCTGAAATAATTGATATATGCTACGCATTTTCTTGATGTCTTTCTAGATCCTCTGGTACAAATTGAAAAAGATTGACCCCTAAAAGCCCTGAAACATCAGCAACAGGTAATAGGCTTTGCAACCAGGGTTGTTCCTCGGGACATGATGTTGATATCTGAACTGGTGATTCATGTTCTGGGAGCAAATTATGAATTTGCAACACTTTATTTAATATTAGCTCCGCATCTTCATGCCTGCGGCGTTGGTATAGGAGAATAAGCATATACGCAGTACTGTAGGCTTCTTTGATCGTTTCCGTATCGTATATGGATACGACAAATTTGAGTGTGTCCATAGCCTGTGATAGAAGTGTGAGAGCTTCGCTGTTCTCCATCTCGAGGAGAATACTAATCATATTGAAAGGCACATTAGCTACATGATGCCAAGGACAACAATTTGATACCAGACTTCGGACTGCACGTAGACTTCTTCCAAACAAGTCCAGTACCAGCTCAATAGTTTTCCACGAAGAGGTAATGTTTGTCATATGGAGACGCCGAAGGAGACATAAGACCAGATTGCATTGAGCAAGAACTGATGGCGGCTGTATGTGAGTTCCTTTCAAGGTCTGTAATAGTAACCCCTGGATTTTCCTGTCGTCACAAGTGGCTTCGGGACCTAGGCAAGTAGATATCGGTAAGAGATTAAGTATTTCTACTGTCGAGTCATTGCTGGTGCCTGATGGAAGAATTGTCGAAGGACCGTTAGCAAGTGAAACCCTAGAGACACCTAAATCATAAGAGATCCACAAATTGAGATGTCGTGCAACCCCTACAAGTCGGTTTCGAATTTGGGTGTCGGTTACTGTCGGTATTGGAAGAGAATCTGTGTTTGTTGTGTCTTGATGGAAATGGTGGGCCTCAATCAGGTGCATCAAGGTACAGCTTGCTATCCATGTAGGGTATGGACGGGCTGTCAATCTTAAGTAAATCACTCGAAGAACCCAGGCAGTCACCAATTCTGCTGATGGAGTCCCATAATCCACGTGAACATCTAAAATATAGCGAGCTAATTCCACCAATTGGGCTTCTGTGTTGTTGATTCTTCTCTGTGAGAAGAGCGAACCAAGAGCGCCAACACCCGCTAGCACAGCATCATGTACGTCACCATTCAAGCGAGGTTGCCAACGCGCTTCTAGGCGGACAGAAAATACACTGACATCTATAAAGCCGTAGAATGGGTCAACCTTAGTGAAATAAACGTTGGAAAGTGCCTTAATATCATCAAGAAAGACGATGTCGACGATCGATAGGGGAGACACAGCAGCAACATTGGAAGGCAACTGACGGGTGCCAACATTCCAACCAAAGAGATTTCGTTTAGGTGCATTTATAGGATCTATTTTGAGTCCAGCTTTTCTTACGAAGGCTGCTCCAGAGTTTGCCTCCAGGGATTCCGCGAAAGCGCAATTATCTATTTCGTTTGTTGGCGCACCTTGGCTGGTTGGAATATTCGGTGAAACTTGAGCTGAGGTCGATCGTAGCGCAGAGACACTTCGTTTAGAGCGTGTTAACTTTTGATAGTAACACTTATAACCATAAATATTGCAGGTGGAGCAAGGAATCCCTCCGTTGCACCTCTTTTTTCGGTCTCGACATGGCTCGCAAGCCATGCGCGAACGCTTGCGTCTGGACTGTTGTTCGCTTGTGCGTGCCATCATTAGCAACAACAACAAAGAGGGAAAATAAAAAGAAATAAGTACAACATAAAAGTTTGATTAAGAATGAGAGAAGTGATATTTGAAGTTGACGTCGCCATGAAGGGGAAAACGACCAAAAAAAAGACAGAACGGAACAGAACAGGGGAGCTGCGGGAAATGCGGAATTACGGTATATCTCGTGCTGGGCTGAAATTGCACAACGATGAGCGATTTCTGGTCAAGATTATTGCAGTTATGAATATTGAGCTTAATCAATTGATTCAAGTAAATTTAACTTCTAAAACCTCCAAAAAGACAAGTCTCACGAACATAATTGACGTTGAGGCTTACGAGTGTGCCTCTAGGTTTGGATGACAGACTAAAGAATTTGCATTCTTATAGCTGCCTCGTAAGAAATTGGGCTTCTCCCATCCCAAAACTCCAATCAGCCCGACTATTTTCAACACAGGTTACAATAAGATCGTCACCAGAAACACCACATTCAGAGTGAAGGCTTTTTTGTAGGGCTTTATACACATCTTTCTTCTGTTGTTGATCTCGGCCTTGCTGAAAGATTTGAATAATGACTAGCTGATTACTACGAGAGTAGCCCAACCCGGAGTCCTCACAAATTATCTCATAGTCTTCATGCTGGGTAATAATCTTTCATCAAAAGTTAGTTTATGTTAATGATTGCGTAGCCAACGTTATATACTTACTTGGTAGCGATCTTGTTTGGGAGCACTGAAACTCTCAATCATAACTTGCTGGATGGTAGCACTTAGCTTCTGAATCCCCTCTCGTGTTCTGACCCCTTTTATAAGATCGATTTTGACAAGTGGCATATTAGAAAATTCTCTAGAAGGTGTAAAAAATACACCGGAAATCTATGGTTTATTCGTGTTTATCTGAGGTCAAGTTTGACAGTAGTTTATTAGAGGCTTAGACAACTACATAAAAATTTGAAGCCAATTTATATAGCTGAGTGGAAGGAAGTCAAATATGGCCATGGCATCTAGACAGATCCCGTTCCGAGGGCGGCACCCTGACAAATATTCCGCAATACCCGCTAGGCAGGTTGATCTCAACTGGAATACAATTCCCGAAGGCTGGAATATTCTTGGGCAAATGTTTCTGCAAAATAAAATATCATATAGATTTTCCGGGGCAGGAGACCGTAAAGCTGATATTGAATGACTAGTATAAGTCTTCCCCCCTCACTTGAACACGAATTTATGGTCATGTATGCGTTGTCTCATTTTTAAATGATCCACACCTGAGCCATTCTTTACATTCTCCGCAGAAACGATTATAAATGTATTTTCTAAGAGCAAATGATGATTATTCCAGTTGCACTTGAAATTACTTGCCAATAAATCATTTTATTCTCTTTGAACCTCTCTCACGTTGTAATATTGTAAGGTCAATGAGTTGTTTGGAATTGAATAAGGACAGAACGAAATGAGAACCCGCAATTTCCAGGTGTAATCTATTTTTAGAGCTTTAACCAAAGAAGGAATGCTCTCAATCTTTTATTTGGACCAAGATTGTGTTCTGCCTTTCCTAAGACTGTCATCATACCATCGAATAGTGCCGCCAGAGTGTCACGTGTGTGCGCAAGACTGCCAGTGTCCCTCATTTCAGAAAGAATATAAGCCTTAGTCTCCGGCAAAATATCGCCAAGGCTGTTTTCTCGGTGAAACAACAATCCGCGTACAATATCTGCCGCACGACTATTTTGAAGCAGATGTATGAGTGGAAAGGAAAACTTGCCTTCTGAGAGATCGTCACAGAAGCCTTTCTTAGCAGTATACTGTGGGTTATATTAATAGAAGGTTCAGATGTTAGACTTACGTCGCAGAAATAACATACCTCGTCTGATGTCAGGTTAAGATAGTCATCCCGAATTTGATAGTATCTTCCCAATAGTGTTACCAAATGAAGTGCTTCACCACATGGCACAGCATTCGATTCAACTTCCATGAGTCGTAATACCATTCTAAAGAACCCACCAGTCTTGTTATCGACCATGGTAAGGTATTCTGCAGTGGATGGGCATATCTTGTGGAATTTCCAATAGAGGTCGAGACCCTGGCCGAGACTAAGAGTTTCTAGTTCATCTTTTTTTATAAGTATAAACGTTTATCAATAGTATACTAAGTTTAATACTTAGGGCGTCTTTTGGCTCACCTAGGAAAGCCTTCTTACACCGAGCCTGATTTAGAAGCTCCAATTCTATACTCGCCTTAGCATATGCGAAAGTCGCGCTATTAATAGTTTGGCTCATGCCAAATACAACATGTGCAGCTGGTTTCCCACGTCGAAGAGTTGACTCGTCTTCAATATCGTCTATCCTGTATGTATATTAGTAAATATGATGAATCCTCAAGAAAATAAAGAACTAGCATTAGCGTTGAGTGAAACAGCATGGTCGTCACCCTCTCTATAATAGCAGCAGAATCGTCGGATACGTGGAACCAAATCCGCAAGCATTCGATAAATTTGCCAACAGTATTCTTTCCAGGTAATGACTTCGTGTAGTTGTAGGGTTCCATGCAGATCTTAGATTGTTAGTTCCTTCATCAACAACGTAACACATATTGCCAAACATACTGACTCGGCCTGTGCTTTTTGAAACGGTGCAAGAATGTCCGTGACGCATGATGACGAGTTGTCTACATATTGCGTTGTCACAACATCTGATATCTGGCTTTTATTGAATAATTGCGGTGAAGGATGCCCTGGGAGCTTCCAATCTTTATTACTACGCCCAATCAGCTGAGCGCGATCCGTTGCGCTTGTGCCCAGCTCTCTGCCATGATATCGTGGCGACCGGGCCTGGTAAAAACATCCGCCACCCACAGCCAAGATTGCAATAACCATATAGCGACGCAGGTCATTTGACTTGTTAACGGAAGAAGCTTTCCAGGTTTGATATGCGTCTAGAAGGCTTCGCTCAGCAAGTAAAATTTCCTTTTTGAGAATCTCTCTGGATTCATCCTCGGTATAGCCATAATTCGACATCAAGACTGCCATTGCGTTGTGTATAACGTCAAGGCTGTTCTTGCAAGCATGCTCATCAAATTCTTTGGGGAAACTGTATAGGTCGTTTGCCAAGCCGACAGCTAAATAGCCAAATTCAAGCATGGATAGAACCGAGTCCTGTTCTTCTCGGCTTATTTCTAGATCATATATAGAAGGTATCAAAACTTCTAGTAACCTAAAACTCCCTGTCAGTTCCAAAAATAGATATGTACCCGTACCATAGATAAACAATTTAGAGGTCTCCTCACTTCCCTGCGATTGTCACTGATCTATGTCTTTTATACTCTTCGAAAGTCACTTCGTGAAGTGGAGGGGCGCTCTGAGATCTCATGATAAAGTCAAATGATTGCAAGGCGTTCTTGTAAGCATCGCCATTGCCACCAATCTGTTTAAGCGATCGTACAACTGAATCAAGGTACACATTATTAATTTCGAACTCGCATGGCAAACGCTTTCCCTGTTTAATCTCTGATATAAGACCGAGACAATAATCATCTATGATTGCTTTGTGCTGAACAATTTGTCAACGGATGCATTAACAGATGAAGTCAGAACTCACTGTATTGCGATCAAGTATATCTGTTTCATCTACTTTCGTTAGACTAGGTAGACCCAGTTGCAATAGTTAACGTACCATCCCAGAGCACGAGCTTAGTCCCGAAATCGACGATAGGGGCCACCATATTTGATGGGCATTCTGGTAATACGTAGATTAACGGGCAATCTGTTTCCGCTGCAGTAAGTGGAGTAGCTTCTTTCCCAATGGACCTCTCCCAGTCGTCTTTTGCAGCCAAAATAGCTTCCAGCATACCTTCTCTGGGCTCAGATACGCGAAATGGAAGAATATGGAAGTATCCTTCTGGTAATTCACTGTGGTTCAGGACTCGGGAGTGTTGGAACGGAAAGTCGTCCAAGATTAACATTGTGACGATGCTAGAGGAGCAGTTATTATTATAGAGCAATTTGCTAGTTATTTGTTGTTTGAGGCTTAGTCAACGGTTTATAGTGACTCGAGATAGTAGATAAAGTATCAATAGAAAGTATCAAAGAACTTGATGTAATGGGTTAACTTCGAGAAGTGCGAGAGAAGTGGGCAGGAACGAGCGAAAATTGTGATGTGACACAATTATGCACCTAGCCCTGCTGAAGGGTGTACTCTAGGCGCTTTTCACTTAAGCGTTAGCTCCTACGTCAATAGCTTCGGAAATGTTTGCTTTTTTCGCGGTCAAGTGACGCGATGCCCAAAAGAGTTGCCTGCAGGTTCTGCCCAATCTCGTCTTCGAATGCATCAGGCCACGCAGTAATCATGTAACACAACATTGAAGCTACCCCGAATCTATTTTCGTATTAAAGAATGATTGAATATCTATACACCCGCTAGTAAATTTTGTAATTCATTGTACAGAATCATCGGAGCTGGGATCTAGTTCAAGGAAGTTAAATGGGGATCGAATGGATGGTTTGTGTTAGGCAAGTTCGGAATATTACTTACTCGTTTAATGTCTACCACATTCCCTAGGGATTTAAATATGTACCCACTGGTAACAAACACTGAATTTTATTATTACATAGATATATTTCGGATCATTGATATATTTTTCTTCTTTTTTTTAATATTTGAGTGAGAATAACATAAGGCCGCAATGTCTGTTCTTTCTAATCTCATCATATACATTAATATTTGAATTCTCATATTTCGAGAGCAAACTTGCTCTTGCGTCTAATTCGTGGTCCGAAGACCCGTAAGGCAAGAGGAATAGGAATCATGATTGCTGCCAAACACCCGAGTAAGGTTCCAGCCCATTGGATTCCCAGATTTTTGAACATTTGCCTTGAAAAGAGTGGAAACCCAGCTGCCACGCTTGATCGTAATATGATATTTGCCGCGACAGTTGAAGCTGCCCTTTTTATTCTCAACTGTTAGCCTGCTTTATTTGTCTGGCAATAGGTAGGCAAACTTACAAGGGTAGATAGCAATCGACTAGATAGTTGAAACATGGAAGAAAGATACACAAAACGCCAAATCCGATCAAAACCCCGGCAGTGGTTGGAACCATCCAGTGAATAGTATCAGTAAAACCAGTCCAGCCAAACCTAGATTCTTGTAAGTAAATGTTAAGGGACTCCGTCAATTGATGACCCTAATGTATTTTTCAACCTACCAAAATATTCCAGCAGTAAATACTGGAGCGCCAACAATAGCCGGCAACAAGCCCCATTCTGGAACGGGGATATTCTTATTACTAATGAGTCGTTTGACATATGTCGAGTGTTGAGAAAGAATGAAAGTGCATGCTAATAGTTGTCCAATAACAAGGCCAATAAATGTAAGGCCGCTGATTCCGGGTTTCATTCCATAAGATGACTCGAATACATACGGATATGCTTCAAGGAGGGCATACACTAGTCCATAGATAAAGGACATGTAGAGGGATACTAGCAATATAATTGGCTCTGTAATCAGCATCCTCAACGGACGGAGAAAGTTCTTCTGAATCAACTCCTGAAAATCTATCTCCACTTCATCGTGCTTGGCATGTATACCCCAGTTAAGGGTCTGTCGTCGAATAACCGCCGCTTTTGTGCTCAGAAGACACGGTGCATATGTTTCCGAAAAAAAGAATAGGAATAGAGTTGCAGATGCAAATCCAAAGAATGCAGGAATATAAAGACTCCACCGCCAGCCAAGTGAGCTCGAAGTGATAAAACCGCCGGTGAAAGGAGCCATAAAGGGACCCGTAAAAACGGTAAGAGAATAAATGGCAATGGCAACGCCTCGTTGAGTATTATCATATAAGTCCGATAATACCGCTGGAACAACGGAAAGCTGGCTAGCACCAAAGAGACCCGCAAAGAATCGACACACAATCACTGTTTGTATATCTTTGCCCATAGCTGAGGCGATTGTGAAAATAGCAGCACCAAAATTACCCACAGTTAACGGCCATCGCCTGCCTATCAGCTCAGAAGCAGGCGCCCAAATCATGGGACCAAATGCAAAACCCAAAACATACAAAGTTGTGCCAAGAGTGCTCACTTCCTGACTGACGCTGAATTGTCGAGCCACGCCACTAGTGCCTGGAGCAAAGATTGCACTAGTGAACGAAGAAATAAAAGTGCCAAAACAAGCGATCAGGGATAGATAGAATCTAATAGAATCATAATATATGTCAGCAAGTAGACACGTTATGGAGGGATACAGGTAAACAGAATTCAAACCAACATACTTCACAGCAAAACTCCAATTGTATGGATGGTCCGGATCATCAAACCCATCGAATTCGACAAGATAGTCGTCTGAATCAGGTAGCGGCGGCGGAAATGCTTTCCCTCCCCCCATGGATAGAGGCTTTTCCTGGAATTCTCTTTTCTGGCCACTACGGGTAGATCCCACAGTTAATCTGTGTTGCAAGCGATTTGTCTGTGTTTGAGCTAGCTGGAGCACATCGAGTAAGTTGAGGTCATCGCTCGTGCTGCTTATTCGTGAGATTTGGTCATGCATTATTTCTTTTTAATATTTCAAAATATTTATAGACAAACCCAGATTAGATGCAGAAAATGATTGTGTCGCGACGCATTTCATATGATGCACAGTCGCTGTTTTTAACTCAATGTGCATGAAAATTGATCCTGTTATGTCATCGGAACTCATGGAATTCCAGGGCCGACTTAGGATAATTCCACTCCATATAAATGAGACAGATTGACAACTATTATTAATTTATGTCGGATCATGGAGACACATCGGGTATTGCGGGAACTGTTCGCTACACATTTTGGTCCCGCAGTTCCCGGTTCGTAAGCATCATTTGATGCCTCAGAATCATTGACGTCTGGTGCAAGCTCGCCAGATATTATTGTATCTTTATATTCACGTCAAACTAGTTTTTTATATAGTTTTAAAAGTTAGGTCTTTATGCCGCTATATTCTCGAAAAGTATAATCCGCTGTCTGAAAGTTTACGATTTTGTCAATATTTTCAATAGAACGCTGACATTGAAACATAGGTCCTGCCGTAATATCCGAGTTATATTGCATGTGTATGTTGCAAATTTGTCATATATTTGCTCAACCAAAGAAAAATTCATCAATAAGCCTTCTCTATAGGTTCGTTTAATAAATAACTTTGTTTACCAGATAAAGAATCTTAGTAGAGTTCTGTGTCAACAGAAAAACAAAGTCCCTGATGCCAATTTCAAAATCCTGTACAACATACCCCAAATCGAACATTCAAAATTAAAAACTTACAGTAAAAAAGGGTTGAGGGCCACGTATATACTGTTCCTTCTAATTATTCGCACGGTGGCGCTGTTTCTATGTGCTCGGTTAGTTACCGCTCGTTGACGGGACATACTACTAGTCTGATGCACCTGAAACTGAGACCAGGCTTGGATAGAAGGCAAGCACAGCTTAATACTTGTCTATATTAACGGGAACATATTTATCTTGCAAGTATACGCCACTTTTCAAACTAGTAGGCATCCAACTTGTGTCTCAAGTTCGGAGTGACTTAGGACATTCAGGATATGTGACATACCTTGTAACATCTTATAGTAGGTTCGCATGTACTCGATACTACGACTAGAGTATCATTAGCGTGGAGAGTATGAGAACGTTATAATTTGGAGGACTAACTAACGAAGCTATCTGAGTGAGTATTTGTGGGTGTTTGCCGAAGGCTAGGAGGGCTGAGGCACCTGAGACACCTAACAATATTCAGACAGGACGACAATAAAATTATTTGATCGCTTTCTTTCCAATTCCAATGTGATGAGGTGGCAAACAACAAGGAATTTTTCATACCAACAGTAAATCGTTTAGGGGTGAAAAATTGCCCTCCAATGGCATTCAATTCTCAAGATCAGTATTACCAGCGCGGCCAGCCATAATTTGGTCGAGTCGAGATGGTAGGATACTAGTTGATCAGCACGAATCCGGTACTTGTACACTTCTTAAATTACTACGCAGAAGTTGGCCATGCCACTCCAAATAGCTAAATGCAGGACCAAGAAATGGCTTTCGTGACAATTAAGGTTTTGAGACCCTGTCAGGATCCAGCTCGGTCGATCTCGCCTTTCAACAGGACCCACTGAGTTCTATATCACACTACTCTTTAAATAGAGCTAATTCTAATAGTCTGGCATAAGAACTGCAACGTGGATGTCCTGAACAAAGTATTTCATAATTTAACTCCACTAAATCCTTCGCTAGGAATTGATCTACATGGGGGTGGCCCGAGATCGGAAATTTATTGGTCCACCACGAGAGCTAAATTAACCCTAACTTGCCAGCCGGTGCCCAACAAGGCAACCCTTTCCACGCTAAAGTGAGATCTCGGAGGAACTATTGAATGTACAGCTGTGATAATAAATGCAGTAGTTCGCACACAATTTCACTCAAATTTGAAAATTAGACCTGTTGCTTTTTCTGTCCACCACGATCTTTTCTCAAGGGTAGTACGGAGCAGCTCACTCGGAATTAAGTTCCACGAGGCGGAAATTATATCCTGATGTCCTAATGTTCCTTGTGGTTTGCGCTGAAAGGACAAACACCAAACAATATATTGGCTCTAAGGGTTCCGCGGGGGTATTCTAGCCCAAATTTCATCTGGCCTCTATACACCACTACTAGTTTGATGTCCAGTCCGGAGCTAGTCGGCACCTGGTACTGGTGGTAGTTGCTGACGGGATTCATGATCAATTAGCTTTCTTGTATATTTGGATCTTACTGGCTCAATGCTCAAAAACATCTAGGTTTCAAAAGGAGCTATCATAACTAGAAAAACACTAAATACCACCGGTGGAGGCTGATCTACTTGTCTGTCACGTTTATGAGTTTTCCTTCCCTTCTGGGAATGAACTTAAAGCTCATTTTCATATTTTAACTTTATGTGTTGTATCGAGGCTGATTTCCCAGAAATCCCATGTTATGTCTAGTTGCTAGGCGTCAATGTGTATTTATAGTCTCGTTTGCCCTGGTTTAATCTACAGATTTTATTCTGTCTACAGACGTCAGCCAGACACAATCTAATCCCTTAGAGTGGATCTGACAGCCTCGGCTATCTTGCACTAAAACATGGTCTCGTCTCTTTTGATGCAACTGGCGCTGTCCGTGGCTTTCAATGCCTTCTCTACAGTTGCTGCCCCAACAACATATGAACCTAAGGAAGGGTTTGATGCAGTCCCGACAGGATGGGAGCAGATTTCTGCTGCTTCAGCCACGGACGTGTTGAGCCTGCGGTTATCCATGGCACCTGCTGATGAGGCAAACTTATTTGACCTTATTCTCAACCTCGCTACACCCGGTCACGCATCTTACGGCCAATTCTTGTCGGCTGACCAACTCAAAGACCTTGTAGCCCCATCTTCAGCAGCCTCTGATGCTGTAACTTCCTGGCTCAAGGAGCAGAACCTGGATCCTGACGCAATCCAAAACCATGGCAGCTATCTTTCCTTTGCAATACCTGTCGAACAGGCTGAGAAAATGCTGCAGACAAAGTTCTACAACTTCAAAAGTACAGCGACGGGCGAGGTTCGCACTCTCACGCTCAAATACTCCGTACCCAAGTCGATCGCCAACTATATCGAGACAATTCAGCCGACCACCGACTTCATTGAAATCGATGGTCCGTTACTCCAAACATACGGAACCGTTGATATAAGCAATAACAGCGCCTCTGCCGAAGCTGGTGTACCTATTGAGAGCTGCAACCAACAAGTAACCCCAGCCTGCCTTCAGTCCCTGTACGGCTTACCCTCTAAAGGCCTAAACCCAACTCCAAATCAGGGTCTGGCGGTTCCCGGATTCTTAAACGAGTACGCTAGTTACGATGACTTAAATCTTTTCCTTTTAAACCTCCGTCCTGATCTAAATCCTCGCCCTTCTTTCGAATTCGCCTCCGTCGACGGCGGGATAAACACTCAGAGCCAGCCCGGGGTTGAAGCCAATCTCGACATTCAATACACCGTCGGCTTGGCCAACGGACTCCAAACGACTTTCATTTCCGTAGGACTGAGTAACCTTCAAGGATTCACCGATGTCTTCAACTACATACTCCAGCTACAAAACCCTCCTCCAGTCCTCTCCATATCTTACGGTTTCAATGAAAATGCCTTGTCGCGAGGCGCTGCAACTAGCATGTGCAATCTCTTGGCTCAGCTCGGTGCTCGAGGTGTGTCAGTAATTGTCGCCAGCGGCGATGGCGGAGTCGCTGGCAGCAGACCTAGCGACTCTTGCAACGCTTTTGTTCCCACGTTTCCGGCGAGTTGCCCATATGTTACTGCTGTTGGTGCCTCAACAGCCATTCCTGAGGTTGGAGCTACGCTCTCTGCTGGTGGATTCTCAAACTTCTTTGGGCGTCCCCTATACCAGGATGCCGCCGTATCTAGGTATCTGAATACCCTCGGATCCCAATATAGTGGCCGATTCAACCCCAACGGCCGCGCATACCCCGACGTTTCTGCCCAGGGAGAAAACATCGTTATCGTGCTGCAGGGCCAGGGTACTTTGGTGGACGGAACCAGGTAGGACTCCTATTGATCTTGGGTGCAAGGTAAAATTGATATTGATGCTTATGCTGATCCGATACAGTGCTTCCGCTCCAATTTTTGCATCGACCATTGCTCTCCTTAACGCTGAGCGTAGCCCACTGCCACCTTTGGGATTTTTGAACCCGTGGCTGTATGTCCAGAGCGGTGTGTTGAACGACGTCGTCTCTGGTAGCAACCCAGGGTGCAGTACCAATGGCTTTCCAGCTACACGGGGCTGGGACCCTGTTACTGGTCTTGGAACGCCTAACTATCAAAATATGCAGGGTCTTATTTAATGAAAGTCAAGACCTGATGGACCTTCTTCCAGATTTTTATAGCTAATGTTTACTACGCCTGTATGCTAGCTAGTAGAAATAATATGATACATAATTTTAATGTTAATGTTGTCCATCAAACTTATAGAAATACACTCGTAGATTACCTAATTTACATGCGACATTTAATTTTGTTTATCAACGCCTCCAGCTCTTCTTGCTACCGTTATCCCCAGCGTCCATGCTATCTTGGGACAGTTGTCGTTCAGCGTCTAACATGCTATCAAACTCTCTCTGTGCGACATCCCGCTCTTTTTGTCGAGCCTGTTCTTCGGTCTGATAATCCGAGCCAAAATTCTGTGACTGTTGCACCTTCTGCTGCTGTTGCTCATAAGCGCGCCTTCTCCAATCTGAAATCGAATTCATGTTGTCCGTCGATTGACCCGAAGAACCAGCACGCTGTTGTCGAATACGTTCCCAAGCGTTTGTTGGCGGAGCCCCATTCGGGCCCCCACGTGGTCTTTCTTGCTTTGGAGCCGTCTGGTCTTCATAGCCAAAGGCTCCAGCATCTTGTTCTTGGCCATCAAACCCAAAATCAACCGAATCTGCCGCAACAGGTGCCCGATCTCGTCGGCCATAGTCCATTTCCGGGGGCTCTTCAGCACTTCCCGTTGTTGTCGCCGTTGTTTGATGACGAGTCGCTTCACGTTCCTCGCGTTTCTTCCGACGTGCTTCCTCCGTAGTAGTTTCGAATTGCTGCATACGTGCTTTCGTATACCGCTGAATCGCAGCACGGAAATCCTCCAGTCGCGAATCTGTCGCCACAGCCGTTGTGATACGATAGGCTGCAAAGGCCTGCAGATTGCCCATCATAAACAGCACCCAAAACGACAAGCGAAGACCAGCCTGAAAGGCCACCGATCGACGTTCCATGACGGTGGCTTGCTTCCAGGCATTTTGCACATTATCGAAGAATGAGGCTTGCTTAGGCATGTTAAGTTTGCTTCGTATCGTATAGCTTGCATGTATGAGGCCAGCGGATATGCCGAGCGGGAGACCGAGCTGTCGGACGTTCACTTCGCGACTTGTGAGTTCTACCCATGCGTTGGTCTCGGCCTGTGTTGGATCTCGGCGGAGTAGCTGGCGGGAGCCCTCGAGGTGTTTTTTCAAACGGGCTAGTACCGCTCGTTCCCAATTCCAGGGGCCAGCAAAGCCTACGTATAGATAAAACGCATTGGGGCGGTGTAGATACTGGCGTTCGAGTTTGTTCGGGAATAATGCGGCGTACGGACTGCCGGGGTCTGGGTTATTCCAAGTATCTGTATCTCGGGGTGTGTCAGACAAGGTATCGTTATCAAGCACCATTTTGAATCCACGAAAATATGTTCTTATAGAAATAATAAACGGTTCGAGGTGTTGATGGGAGGTTGTGGGGAAAACGAGATAGCTTGCTCGGAGCTCTGTCCCGCAAAGACGTGACGTCGTGTGGCCGCTTAGTCATCCACAAGCCCCACGTCAACAAATAAACATAATTCAATTCTTTGCCTGGTCGTTGTGAAGATTATTACGAATTTTCCATTTTAAGTAAAACTTTACAGGTTAAAAGAAAATTTTGTTACTCTGTATATTTCCTCAGCTTGAGGCGTTAAATTGACAATATATATATATAGATAGCGCGTTAATCGCCCTCGCGGGCTACACTGTAAGTAGTAAGCTTTTGCTCAACCTGCACGCATGCATTTCAGAAAATGTTCAAAAAGTCGGGTACGACAAATGCATGCTCATAAAGAGTGGAAATGACACTCGACAATCGCTTTCAAATAGAAGAGCATATAGAACGAAACAATGGTTATGGTATATACGCGATCATGCAGGGAACCAGGATAAGTGAGAGAATATCATACAAATATCGCTGTCAAAAGAATATCAGAATGAAGGAATTCGTAGTCTCGTAACGTTATTAGTCGATGTAAGAAGCGACATGAAGCGCGCGGAGGGAAACAATCAAGTAGCAGCGAAAAAGGCCAAGCAGAAGAAGTAAATGAACCAGATCTAGAATGCATTTTCAATGGGCATGGGAATGCTCTCATATGGAGAGACTGCTGTCTTTTCAGAAGACTCTGTCGGCGGAGACCGTACGCTGGGACCACGGCTGTTGCTTCGCATCCGGCCTGTGAAATTTCGGATCTTTGTCGCAAAACTTTCGTTTATGCTGCGGCCTCGTCTATGATCAGTCGAAATCCTGCGCGAGTGCTGAGTATCGGCGCCAGTCGTGACGGGTCGCAAAATTTCATGACCCGCACGGGAATTATCCATAACATTACCAATGGAAGCGGGATCCTTCAGCCTTGAACCGCTGGAACTTGGGACAGGGGGAGGCGGTGGTGGTGTAGTCAGGTGCTGTAGCTCTGGAAGAATAGGTGGGGATACCTTCGTGTTGTCGATAATAATCTCGTTTTCGACATTGACAGGTAAGGGTGGGGATCCATAAGAAACAGACCCGATCTCCCGAGAATTCTCACGCCGATGCCCTCGTGGGCCACGAGTTCTGCTTGTCGATCTGCTTCTCGGAAGTCCTGGGATGTACCGAGGATGATGAGGAATATCAACGGGTGCTGGGTTTTGGAATTCAATGGCCGGGACGGACATAGACCGACTAATACTTGCGGCTTCTGATTGATACACCGTATTGGGCAGCGTCAATGGTATTCCTGGAACAGCAGGGACCTCCTCCTCAAGATATCCATCGCTGTATTTAGGATGCCGCATCGCTTTCGGGGTTGCAGGTAAGCCGAGAGGCCCGGTTCGGCCATGAGAGGACGAGCTTGAATCGGATCCATTGGGTATCTCTGGTGACCGCTTACTGGCGTTGCTCTGGGATCGCATACGTCGGCCAAATGATCCACCAGATGATGGGGGACTTTCTGGAGCCTTGCCACCCATGGACGTGGTATTTGAATTCGCCTTAAAGTCACCAGGCCGAGGGATGTTCGGAGCAGAGGGGCGTCGAGCAAGGGATAGACGTCGTGCTTCAAGCTCCGCAGCTGCCAGCTCTCTCCTGACCCGCTCATCTGCGCTCAAAATACTAGATTCATTCCCAGAACCTTGCTTTTGTGGCTCTTCCACTAACTCTGCGGGAGGATGCTGTGGGGTGAGCTGCGGAGTGAGCTCAGAAGTGGGCTGGGCTCCGGGGGCCTGACGGCTGCTTGATCGAGCTCTGGGTCGTCGTTTGTCGGGTGATGCATCACGCCGGGTACTGGTTCCACGGTCTGCACGGCGACTTGAACTTCTTGGTTGAGACCTTTGCAGCCTTTCACGATCGCTTGTGACAAAGCGCAGACTTTCCTCAAACCCTCGCAGTTCTTCGGATGGTGACATCGGCAGAGGCGAGCTAGGAGATTGCAGGACAGATCTATTCCTGTCACTACTACGCCCTCGGCTGTGTCGTCGACGACTGGAATTGCGACTACGCGCCTTATTCTTCTTATCAACTCCTCTAGATGTGGAACGTTGACGATTTTCTGTCGTGGAAGAGTCACGAGCGCGTGATCTGCCTTTGGTGTGGCTTCTGCTCCTCGGTTTGGCCCGGTCAGTACCAAGACTCTCGACGCTTGCATTGTATTTTGCAAACTCCTCGGGGGACATCGGAACAGGGGAAGATGGCGATCGCTTTGCTGGCGCAATATACCGGGTATTAGGTCGACCACGGGATTCCACCGACGGGTTCCTAGATTTATGCTTGTGCTCACTACCACTGGTGTCCCCATGACCCGCCGGCTTTGCTTGAGGGCGGCGGAATTGCTTGGCATAATAGTTGGCCTCATCGAGACTACTGATGTACTGATCGATGCTGCGACCACTGACAAGGGGGCTCTTGGTAGCACGTAGGCCATGGAAAACCGATGCCGGGCTTTTACCATCACCATCAGTATTTTCAGAATATGAAGGGTATCCGCCAGTTTCAGACTCAGAAGTATCGATAGGGGGCCATTGGATATGAAGACCCTCCGGCTTACGATCCCGGGAACCATTTCTGGTTAGACTGTACTCCTTTAGAGTCTCAAAAACGCCAGCGGCCGGGGAGGGTAGACCCTTAATGCCATGGAATTTGTTTGGTGCTGCTTGCACAGCGGTTTGTGGGCTGGGACCATGACTGGTTTCTCCTGGTTCATATCGAGCAGAAGATAATAGTAACGTAGATACACCGCTATCTTTCGCAGCACCCTCGTCTTCAGCGTTAGAGTCGCTTGCCCTTTCCTTTCCCGAACTCGAGTCTCCGGATCTGGCAAGTGATCTTTGGGGGAAGCTGGGTGGTTGAACATCAACCGGTGTTTCACCGATGGAAGGTAGACGTTGGCGACGATGCGTAATACTGGGGGTGCCAGTTCTGGAAGACATTGCATTATTGATGTTCCGAATGTTATTGAGCCTGTAGGCACCAAGGCCCCCCGGTGAAAGAGCAGATTCTCCAACGGCCGATTCAGCAATGGGTGTGATCCCTGGAGCATTTGTAGGGGTACGGTCATCAGACTTGAGACCAGGGAATTTGAATTGATTCGCTTGAGGACCAAATGATGTAATAAGTTTGAGTGCCGAGTTCTTCACGGTCATCCGATTAGCTTGATCCGGTCGCGATTGATCGGCTGGCTGTGGCTGCGGTTCTGAGACAGGCGAGGTTACGCGAATATCACGATAAGGAGCAGTGGGGGCTGTAGGAGACCTCCATGGTTCGGAGGGCTCAGCTCCTGTACACATGAAGCACCGGATAGCTAGTTGCTGCTGGGAATTCGATACCACATGCTCGCCCCACCGACGAACGAGATACGATTGCCGTTGCCAGTCACCGGGCAGCAAGAGACAAGTCATCAGGATAGCTTCCATGAAATAGTTACGGGACACGTAAACTTCGATAGCGTCATTTTTGTCTCCTAGAGCCAAAAGTATGGTGGCAGAAGCATGGATATCACCAACTTCCAGCAGTCGTTGTACGAAACTTTGACCAACCTTATTAGATTGTTCTTGACCACCCATTTGACTGAGAGCAAGAAACATCCAAGCAGATGAACTAACGGGACCATTACTGAGCATGGCCATTATTTGCGTAGGATCATGTTCTCCAAGCCAGCGTGATAGAAATATTGCGTTCTGACTGTTCGGAGCGTGACGGCTTACTATGGGAATAATATCATTAGGCACCTTTTAATAAGACGAGACGACATTGAAACTTACGTTCATCGTGAATCAGTTCCTCAATATCTCCTTCCCACCCAAAAACCACCCTAAGCATTTGCCGTCGCAAGTCCTCCGGAGTTAAACGGGATTCATCAAGGGGAGGAGCATGTTGGTTGTACGGAACATCGTTAAGCCGTGCTCTTGTGAAGGGGAATAGGTCCTCCAACGGTTTATCTGTAGGGCTTCGGGAAACTTCGTTTTTGAGACGTGAGCCGCCACGTGAGCGGACAGAGGAGACAACGGATGCAGAAGAGCCATATGCAATCGAAGTGCCGGTTTGGGAAGGCTGGCGACCAAGTGGTGAAGTCATGGAAAAAGTGGTGCCACTGTAGGTCGATTTGACCGGGGGAGAGAACGGTCGGACTCGCCCAGACGAAGCTCGCGAACTGATCGAGTTTGTGTGACTGCGAACCGACATGGGGCTGGTCATATTTGCCCGTTGTTGGGTGGCTATCTCGTGAATCGACACTTCTGGCCCTCGGAATCCATGGGCACTGTGAATAGCACCACCTCTGTCAAAGTATGCCGGTGAGTTTGGTCTAAGCTTTGGGTCTTCTATGGCCGCTGACTGGTCCAAAGGAAGATGGCGTACATTTGCCACCATAGCAGGATTATCCAAGTCATATTGCTGGACGGTATCATTAGGACCGAGTGTGAAGAGAGTGGCGGTCGGGCCGTAGTTAGCCATTCCTAGAACGTCCTCGATTGTTGGGATCGTCACATATGTGACGTTTTTAGTTCGAACGTCCCAGACCCAGGTTTCCCTATATCAAATTAGATGGTTGGTAGTAAAGTAGCAATCACGCTTCGACTAACCTGTCAGAATATTGTACAATCTTCCCATTTTTCGACCATGCAATCCACTTGGGGCCTGATGAATAAGGTTCTGTTCTCTTTATAGGCCGGATCACGCGAGGGGATTCGGTTGACGGGGCCTTTGCCACACTCCACACTCGAAGATCGCCATCCAAGGTTTGCGTAGCAAGCATATCAGACTTTTGCTTTGAAGATGAGGCGTGCCAGGCGACACAAACAATCGGCGAGGGCCCACGAGCAGTGGTTAAGGTGTGAAGAATTGTGAATGTAGGATGCAAGGTGGCTATCAAGATAGAACCATTTTGATAGCTAGCTATGTCAGCTTATTTCTCTATGAAGCTAACGGAGGCATGATATTACCCAATAGCATAGGTTCGACAGTCTGACCCAGGAGCCAATGATGTGATAGGATCAAATATTGTGCGGGCAGAGATATGTTCTGATGTGGAGGGCTCAAAAAGGATCACTTCTCCCTTGCCATTTCCTGAAATCTTTTAATACGAGGCATTCATGGACTGGGGACTATTTGATGGGTATTTACCGAAGGCCACATTGCCATTTCTCATCCAGGCAGCTACTCGTAAAGGTTCGAACGAAGCGAATCGTGAGATCTCGCTGCCCGTGAAAAGGTCCCAGACGATAGCAGTTTGCGCATAATCATAGCTCACCACCAATCGACCGGCTCCGCGTTCACTGACATTGTCGACACATATGAAGGCGATCCTCTCTTGGTGCAATGAAAACCGGCGCTCGATGGCCAAGGTATCATGATGCAGACATAGAATGACAGAACCTTGCGAGAACAGAAATAATGAGGCAGTAGAGGCGCATGGCAGGAATTCCGAATCCCACGTCGATTCGAGGGGCGTCACTGGGGCCGTTGATTGCGAGCTTGATGCCACAGATCGATGCCACGACAAGTCGGCCATTGTCAAAGGTCACACGCGGTTTGAGCTATCCATTGATCAGTATGAAACCAACATGGGCTGAGTGTCGAGCGCGATTGACTCAATGCACACAATGACTCGATGTACATATAAAAGCACAAGTATGAGTCACTTGATGCATGTGCTAAATCACAATGACGGGCAGCAAGCTCAAAGTCATAAAGAATAGAAAGAAAACCGGAGGCATCAAAAAGGCATCAAAAACTGTTGGAGGGGTAAGAGAGGGTGACACAGCCAGGGGTATCAGGTATTTGGTTACACATGGGTATTCAAAAAGACTGCTTACCCTGAAAGTCGGGATCAATCCAAGCAGGAGACTGCGCCGTCTACCTGTTGAATATCCGAAGTGTGAACGGCTAGGCGCGAGCGTACCTTGACGACCACGACATGCAGAAAAGTCGTTGTGGGTGTTGCTGTGGGAAAAAATCTTTTTTTTCTTCTTTCTTGCTTCCTTGTCCGACCAGGCAGGGGGGTCAGGGAGATGGCGGACAGGCGCGCGCGAAAGAGTTTCAAGATGGTGTGAAGCAAGAAAGATAGTGTCGACAGCCAGAGGACAGATGCAGCAGCTTACATAGTGTACTATTGAGGGGCAGGGGTCAGGAGATGCAGGCACCGTGGAGCAGCCAACGGCATCAACCCAGCGTAGCAATAAGGTAAAAGCGAGGGCCGATCCGCAATGGAGAGTCGAATTGGGCTGTCAATCAAGCGTGCAAGGATGTGGGCTGGGAAGCCGTGGGGTTGTCAGCAAGAGTGACTGGCCTGGCTGGCTCTGTGCTTCATTTTATTCATTTGCGAACAGCGCCAACGAGCGTGCGCCGAGCACGATGCGGCGGGCGATGCGCATCACCGATGAGGCCAATGATTATGACTGACGGCGGGCATTGGCATGGATGATGCTCTTTGGTGGAGACGCTGGCCAAGCTTAACGGGTGGATCGAGAAGAGAGAGCTTTGGCGATAACAACCAGGACTGACTGAGTGAGTGACTGGCTAGCCTGTGGCGAGTTAGCTCGACTGTGGACAGGACGCTGGGCTTGCATCGGATCGCAACCGAAGCTGCTGCTGGCCTCGCACGGGGAGTCGACTTGCATGAGGGCACCGCATGTCGCCGCGATGGACCAAATGTTCAATTGAGATGGATTAGTCGATGGCTAGCAAAAGCATGGGCATGCATGGTGCAGTCTACCATCTACTATCGAGTATCCGCAAATGGAGTGGAAAGCGATGGGTGATCGACACGCAAAGAAAGAGCGCAGGCAGTCAGTCGCGGGGGAAGGAGCGACTGCTTGCAATTCGCAGCAGGCAGGAGCAGGCTCAGTCCGTCGTCGGGAAGCTGCGATTGGCATAGGGCTCGGCCTGCTCCTGCCTCAGAAGCCTAGGGCATCTCCTCGGGCGCGTTAGGGCGCGTTAGGGCGCTTTAGCGCCTGCTGCAAGACGCAGGCGCGGGCCCGTGATTGGCAGGCATCGTTTCTTCACGCTGCAGCCCTCATCACCCGGCACCAGCCAATCGCCGCGCTGAAGAACCCTGCAAGCTGCAGCATCCCCGGGGAATCACCCCCGCCCCGCCGCGCTAAAACAAGGCCCGGCGCGTAGACTCTCCCTTGTTAATCTTGTGGAATGATCAGTCTACTGACTAAGTGACGGCTCGACTTAGTCTCCCATGTACCCAGCATGTGGACGGCCTGACTTGCCAGCGTCGATCGAATCGCAGCTCGCGAGGAACTGCTCTAAATTAAGAACTTAAGATCAGACCCTCTGCATTTCTTGCGCCTCCTTCCAGCCTGGTTCTGTGGTCAATCGTCGTGGTCAACCGTCAACACCGCTAGTCCTGGGTAGTACCAATGATCTGAGTCGCCGTTTCCCGGAGGAATAAGAACGAACGAAGATTGCGGGATGATATGATGGAGCATGGATGGCTGCTCACTTTGGTGGCCATCGCCGACCGACCCGCGACGTAACAGTGATGGCCCAGGTAGCGTCGCTTAGTTTGCACTCGAACCAAGGTACTCCGGGGACAACGCTGCACTAAAATTGAGGACAGAAGAGAAAGATTTCAATCTGGACTGGACAGTGGACCGGCAGTTAGCGGTGAGCACGTACCTATCTTGTATCGACTTTAGCACACAGAGAGCCCAGTGACATGCAATAATAGTGTCGCGAGTAATGCAACGTCCACTGAGCAGCCGAGGTATATATAGATTTTATTTCATATATGGTCTATCTGCAGACACTGCCCGCGAGACAGACTGGAATTCTTGCCTTTCATCAATGGATGGATTAATTCTGTGGATGCAATATTAATAATAATAAGAATGCTCTACTCTGCCAGAGTTGGTGGAGCAGGGGATCGCTGAAGAATTCTCCACCGTCCGTGCTTGCGGTCCTTCCCGCGTTGTGATTATTCCGAGCCATTTTTATCTCAATCATTACAGTAACAACTGTTATTGTGATGCTTATTATGGGTGTATCAGCACGTGATGGATGTGATATGTTGGGGTTTTTCTTCCATGCACGAGGACAAGGCGGCAAGTGGACTAGTAGTGGAATAATCAGAAATATGCGCCAGAAAGAAAAAGTGTGCCAATCGACGTGCCTAGTACGAATCACCAGATTTGCCATTTGACTGCCAACTGTGTCACCGACCTCTCATTTGTTGGTTTTTGGCATTTTCATTTTTAAATTCTCACCAACACGATATTATCAACGAGTATTATGATAATCAACGTGATCATCCTCGTATAAATCACAGTATTAAGGAGAGTGACGGGATGGCGAGCTTACAGCTAGGGCTACGCCAACCCAAACAGGACGTTCCTAGCCGTAATCAGGCAATAGTTTCGCTGTCCTCGCCGAGCCTTCAGGGCGAGAATGGGACAAGACGATAATAACGGGCACGGAAAATGCCTCGAAAATTCCGATGGCTGGAGAGAAATGCAAAAAGTCCCAGGCCTGACCTCTACTTCTGCCCCACTCGACAGGAAGGTGCAACTACCAGGTAGTAGTACTCATTACTTGTAGTGGATACGGTGATATGTCAACCCCGCACATGCATGGTGCTGTCATTCCAAGCTTCACAATAATAGTTAACTTGTTGCTTTGCTATTTCTTTTCTTTTTCTTCTTTTTCTTCTTTTTCTTCCTTTGGCTTGTCTTTCTTTGTTCCCTCCGAAGCCTATTCTTCATTTTACTCCAATTTCTTTGTCCGCGCACGGGCTCCAGTTGGGGATGTGACGGACATGCATCCGAGATTGATGACAGCGGGCGGGTTTGTTTGACCCCGCTCGGACTAGCAGTAGTAGTTGGAGTTGATCGGTTAGCCGAGTTCACAAGAGCAAGCAAGACTGACCAGATCCAAACCTTCGTTGTCGTAAAAAAGTGTGACGATAATCGCCATCAAGGCCCAGCCCCGTCAGTGCGCATATCGCCCAAGGCATGAGCCAATTGGGTCCGATATGTTTGACTTCGGATATAATGAGAATGGAAGCAGAAAATGCACCACGCCAGCCACTATTAATCTAACTGTCAATGGAAGTCGGTTCTGCCGATGCCGACAGCTTAATCTGAATCGCTTATTACGCTGTTGTCCTAGTCTCCCAGCCACATTTCTCGAAATAGACAGACTATGCCCAGAACATCTTAATGCCCTGTGCTAAGGCAACTATTGAGGAAAAAGTGTTGATGGAGTGCATGATACCTGATCTTAAGAACGGAATATTAATAATTAGATCATATTACGTCTATCGCAGACATTTGTCATAGATGGGTATCATAATCAGGTCGACCCGGCGTGTTGGGCACGAGGTATTACAGGGACTCCATTAATACCTCTGACATGTAACACCGCTCAGGACTACCGTATGCGGTCTAAATTATATCAATTATCATAATTGCCGTTTCCATTATATATCAGGAAAGATGTGGTGTCACCTTCTGTCAACGGGGGATCCATGAAAATTCCTTTTTGGTTATACTACTGTAAGTACATTCCATAGTCTGACGCCACCGGTCCCGTTTTCCAATAAGCAAAAAGCAATATCGATATAAAAGCTTTAACTTTTATACAAAGTATCCATACGTATGCACTCCATGCTCGGTTCTGGGGTTCCCGTTTTCGTTTTCGCTGCATCAGCTGCAGGCCAAGACCCATTTCGATGCATTGATGCGTTGGCTTGATTTTCGTCCTTCGGTTTTTAACTACTCCACTAGCTAGCTATCTACTATTTTTAGACCACTATCATATGCACTATCAAACTTGGAGTGCAGAGTAGAATAATAGCCATTGAAAAATTTACCGATAGGCCTAAGTGCTTGAGTATCCTGTGGTGTAGGCTTGGCAATAGCTTGTTATCAGCATCACTGCCTATTATCATTTCATGCAGCAGTCTGTTTGAAACCCGGTCGATATTGGTTACATGCAGCGGATACTACTAGTCGAGCCATTGCTATAGGTTGGTGGTATGCGCAGTCTGCGTAGACTCCAAGGGACAACTACGTTGCTACAAAAGCTGGCCGGCAGTTAAGAGAACGTACCCGCATGATAAAAAAAGTATTCAAGGAGTAGGTAACATCGATTACCGCCCATTGATCTACTCTGAACGTGTTTTCAGTTAGGAATTGAGGAATTGATACTAGATACCTCGCCGTTAAAACTAATTCAAACCACATGCTTGAATTCGTTTTCTAAATTACGTAAATATATTCTTTATCATGTGCCAATATGACCCGGAAACACGTATTTCCATGTTCTGTGGAAAACACAGCCACCAGAATAACGAAGTTTTCCAGAAATATCCGGTATGAGCATTGGTGTAGGGTAAAGAATTGTGCCATGCCTGGTCATCTCCTATTTTCAAGTCAGGGTTTTAGTTGAAGTCAATGTCTTCATCAAGATTCTTCAAGACTCTATTAGATATCGAGATTGACTGGAGCCTGGCATTGGTGAAAGTATTCAACGGGTCATTTATTCTTGCTTTAGCCTCCCATACAGACAAAACTTTCAACTTTCAAGAATTCCTGTTATGATCATCCAAAATCTATATATGTATGGTGTTTATTCAATATTATGCGATAGATTTTGGTAATGCCATTAATATCAGCTTCTGTCCTGTGCGTTTCCCGGTCATCTTGGCCGTCATTGTTCTAGTCTACCCTTCAATGTCGTCCAGTCACAGCTGAATTATATGTATGACGATAGCCTGGCATCAGGAAGTCCCAACGTTGAAATCCTTATTCTCACTTTCGTAAGGCAATGTTATTTACTAATTAAGCCAATATACAAGAGTAGCTAAAACATTACCAGCGCCAAGAGTCTTCGCCTGACATATTCGATCGCCAATCCCGTCACCCTGCTATTTTGGACCTTTAAAATGGTATCAAGTACACATGTAACGTTTAGTGACGATTCTGTACATATAAACAGCCGCGTTTTCTCCCATCAAGCATGAACTTTGTCGTCAGTCAAAGTTGAAATTTGAAAAATGGTGAAGCCAACCTTTACTCTTGCGGGACTTTTAACCCTCAGTTCCGAGGCTCTAGCTAGTCGTGTGTATATCCCATAAGCCATTACAATAAAAATATGATACTAACCGACCAAATAGCTGATCCATATTACTTCATTGCAGGCGTCGAGACGAGTAACCCTGGGTCTTCAATCAACGGCCTAAACTTTCGTGACGACCCCCAGTCTAACGGCGATGCCTTGGTAACCTTGGTTGAATGTGGCAACTTCCTCTACCTTGACGACAAGACTAATAACCTGGCTCTGATAGATTACGAGAATCATATTGTACTAGGCACCGGCTACATGGACGATTCCTCTGCTCATAACTTTCCTGCTTTCGCGATAGACGGGCGTATCACTGTCGGTTCAAGACGCGGATAATTCGTGGATTTGGTGTCCTCTTGAGGGCTACGGTAACATTGTAGGGTTGGTGGGGAGACCGCCAGTTACAGGTTTTTGCATAGCGAGCCTATAATTCTTATTTCACCAGATACGAGTCATATATATATATATCAATCGATCTCCGATAGAGGTACCTAAATGAAGCACAATTTCATCCGTATTTGTAGAACGAGACTTGTCAACTAGTGTTGAAGATGTGAAAGAAGGATGCCCGTTGAAGTTCGAACGAAAGTGTCGACATTGACAAGTGAAACATGAGATAAAAATAAATCATCGGATACAAGGAAAGTACTTTCTTGCAAATAACCCACTTGCATTAGGGCTGGCTCAGGGTGATGCAGGTCGTATAATGCGAAGTTATGCGCGAAACTACCGCCGTATTCTTTCAACAATTGCTGCTTCATCATAAGTGCTAATATCCTTGATTGTTCAAGTTTTAACGGTCAAGGTCTCGAGACAGGAAAAGAAAAGAAAAGAATAGGTACTGTGGCTGGACTTGGTCGTCCCCCTCCTGTGTCAGGTGCGGTGTCACACAGAATCCCAATCATGAAACAAAAAAAAAAAGAATATGTATAAAAACATACATGACTCTAAGCCACGCATACGAGAAGCCTATACTCCATCTAGTCAGCCTTCCCCCAGAATTCATTTACAAAGTCCTCCACATCCTTCCAAAACACGTCGGGCATTTCAAGAGAAGCAAAATGTCCGCCCTATAGGAAATAAACTTGTTAGTATACGCATATCTGTTACCAATAGAGGAGTCTCGTAAGACTTACCTTCTCATGTATCCGATACCAGCTCAATTTTCCAGTATAGTCAATCCATGGCTTCGGCGGGTTGACAAGCTCCTTCTTGAACCAAGAGTATCCCAATGGCACATTGACCCCCTTCCAACCACTAGTGAGAGGCTCTGAATCTTCAAGGACTAGCTGATGATGCGAGATAGTCGTCGCGTAGCATCCCGAGAACCAATATATCGACAAATTCGTTAGAATTAGATCTATGCTTGGCTGCTCATCAGTCCACTTGAGCATTTTCTCACCTATCCAAGCTAGTAATGCGACTGGGCTACTTCCAACTAGGAAACCAGCTGTGGCGGGCTTAGTGCCGTTGAGTTTAATGAAAGCAGTTTCCTTCTTGAGAAACTCCATGGTGTTGATGAGTGACTCCGTCTCCTCGTGAGTGTATTTTCCGGCTTTGATATCGGCCTCCACGTCAGTTCCCGGTGGAGGTGTAATATTCAGGAGGTTGACGTGCACCATTTTGCATGCTGGGTCGTTACTGGCAACAACCAGAGCTGTAGCTGAGCCTAGATCCCCACCCTGTACCACATAACCAGTCTCTGCAAAGCCCAGTGCACGCATCATCTTCGAAACTAAGCGCGCATTGTCAGTGTGCGTAATATCTTTGTCGAGCGGCGGTGGGTCGGAAAACCCATATCCGATATAATGGGGTATGACTATATGGTAAGGAAGTGATTCCGCCCCGGAGGAAGCATACTGCGAGCGTAGTTTAAGTAGTAATGGCAAGAACTCGACAACGGAGCCAGGCCAACTGTGAAGAAGCAGAATAGGGATTGCGGACGGGTTCTTGGAGAATAAAGCGAAGAACTGGATGTCATAAGCCCTCGATTCGTTATCGGCGATCGTAATCTTGTACTGAGGAAACGAGTTGAGAGTCGACTCCCACTTTTTCCTACACAAGTCTATTAGGATTTAAAAAGTTGTAATAATTCGAGAGATTTCTCGCTATTTACCAATCGTATTTTCTCCGCCAATACTCTACCATGTCTACCAAAACCTTTCGTGGAATACCCTGAGAGCCATCCTCGCGCGAATTTGCCCGATTTGGAGGCGCGATGGGACAAAGCTCGAGGAGAGTGTTTAATTTTTCGATCTCAGCATCAGGAATAGAGATATTGAAGGGTCTTAAATTTGCGGATGGGTCGACAGGGTGGGGTGGAGTACCAAAGGTAATCGAGGCCATGATGATTGAAGTTTTGATTTGGGATGCAAAACTAGTGGTTCACATTTGCAAAAACACGTCGCCACATCGCCTTTTTAGCTGATTTGGATGTGACATCTAGTGTATTCGAGAATTATCCATGTGAATCTTACATTGCTAGTTCCTTGGTTGAAGATCCATAAAAGTCTTACATTTACGAGTCTTCCCCTACTTTCTTTAGGATTCCAGGAACAGATTCATATGTTTTACATGGGTTACATTGTTGACCACAGAAGACCGTTACTTGATATTACCGCAATCTGTCACAACTTGGTTGGCATTGAAATGGTTTCAGCTGTGTGGAGCAACCCATATCTGCTTTTGAAATCTGAATGATCTACGCAGAAACGACGATATATTCGAGTAACACCCCGATTTGATAATTCCATAATATAACGTGGTGGGTTCTCATTGGTGTTGACGATATGACTGCCTGTTATGACTCATCCCGCGTCAGTCACCATAATAAACCTAATTGAAAGAAGCATCAGATAACACACTCAAGGCAGCAAATCAATAGTTAAGCAAGGATAATACCTGTTCAAAATTCAAGATGTCAAACTTTTAAGCGGGATCGAGTAAACGCTGAGATCCATTAAAGAGAACATAAAGCTGGCGCAAATCTATCAGCTGGTGGACGAATGTCGACGCGTTCAAAGCCCGTGTAGAATCAAAGGAAACTATTGGACAGGGTCACTCAGTCAACACTGTCCACGCATCAAGTTTCAATTTTCTATGAATCCGACCGCGGACTTCTTATTGGTATCAAATAAGTAAGCATGCTTCAACAGTGGAGAAAAAACAAGGTTATGACATCACCGCCTCGTCGCGTCCTGTTCAAGATTAGGTCTTATTCTTGCCTTCTCTACAGGCCAATAATCACACCCAAAGTATTCAATAATAGCACCACTAACCTGCCCATTCCTCTCTATACCCGTGAAAATTTATTATTTACATCTAATTAACAGAAGCAATCCGACTCGATATGTCTAAAAGAACCCTTGATGCATTCTTCAAATTCACAACACCACCGATTTCGACTCCTAAAAAGTCTAGAACAGAAACAGCAAAAACCCAATTACCACCACCATCACCATCGACAAATACAAGATAGAAATTCCAGATACAGAAGAAGGTCTTCCTCCAGAGCCTCATCCTGCATATCCTTTTCCAGTTGCAAAGCTCCCATCGCACTTCTCCGTTGGTTTCGCCTTTTCAACACCCGCACACCAACCCCGAGCCATCAGTGACCAGTCTCATCTCAATCTTTTGTACTACGAACCATAAATTCCGCAACCAACTGCAAAAGGAATATTTCAATTTCCTCCGACTCGAGTTACTATTTTATCGCGTGAGATACACAATCAAGCGCGAACCAACACATACCGTTATCAATACGCCACGCTATACAACAGTTTTTGGGGTCGATACCACATCCTACTTTTCATTCTCAAAAACCGGTAGCAATAGTAGAAAGCTATTAGACAACAAATCTCTCCAGCCCGTTAAAATTGATAAATACCAATATCTTCCACGCCCAATACCCAGCTGTTTGGATTTACTCAGCAAACAAGTTGAAGATGTCCTGGGTGACGGCACAACCTATAACTTCTATACTAGTCAACTACTATGCATCGGGATATGACAGTATTTCGTATTATTCCAACGACGAGCAATTTCTTGGGGCAACCCGGAACATTGCAAGCCTAACCCTGGATGCAAAGCGAGACTTTTTGATGAAGCACGAGCCACCTTTAACCACTCCTGCTAAGACATGGGGTTCCCTACCTATCAGCTGAGAGAAGCCTATCCAATAAACGCTTGCAACGGGCGATATGACTTTTCGTAGCCAGACACAGTCGAACCGCAAGGGAGGGGAGGCGAGTCATGATCGGATAAATATCACATTGCAGAAAGCGACCGTGCCTGAAGGAACAGAAAACTATTACCGGTATAATATTGGTGACGGTGGTATTTATCGTTGGAATCAGACACAAGGACCGACTGTTCTATGTAAATAAATCTGAATTGATAGCAATTGTTAACATTCTCCAATAGATGTATTCTTCATAAAATATTGCTGGATTATGGAATCTAAAGCACACAGGCGTTAGTCTCACACAAGTAGCGTCCATTCTTTATATTTCTGGTGTCTTGTCATTAACTCCTGAAGAATACGAAATCATACATGCTCTAGCCCATGGTAAAATATCGGCATTTGTAGATTTTCCTTTCATCTGCTATCTCACAAATGCAGCTTTCCTCAATGCGTTGGCCTGAGCATTCCATATCCATCTGCCCATCCATACAAGCCGCTTTCCAATAATATCCAACAACTCCTTTGCCTATATCATTGCGATAATAGGCCACTTTATAAATATCGACCTTACGGACCTCTCCATTTTTAGTAGAATATTCATAGTGATCACCAATTTCTATGACGAGTTGTTGATCATTGTAACAATTTCCCAATATTCTCATTCAAAATTAATCCTTCCAGATTGAAGATAGAGTCAGAAATTTTTAAAATAATAAACAATCATGCTCAAGTCAAGTTTGTTACATATATATTTCTGACCAATGGTAAATAATAACTAGACGTCAACTTCAAAAACTGGTCCAACACCTTCAAAAAAGGTGATGGCACCCAAGATATTCTTAGAATTACCGTAGTAATGCAATCGGTATGTGCCGCTTCGAAGTGGCTGTGACCACCCAGTGAGATAGTAAGGATCTTCGATGTGCCAAGTTAAGGTGACCTCACTACTGCCAACGACTGTGTTTGTGCGCACCCACTCATATTTCAGATTCCAGTCTGTGTCGTCCCGCACCTGAATCCAATCCCCACTATCGGTCTTCATTTCAACAGCAGCGTATGTGTCTTCTAGACGCAAGTCATTTCGTGGGTTGGCACCTACAAAGGCTACTGTGATGGAGTCACCAGGAGAGTACGTCTCATTTGTCGGAGAAGAATATAACACATCTCCAAATGAATACCCAGTAGGGGGATTGTCGTAGACAACACCAGGGATGAAAGACAGGGAATTATTAGTATTGATGGGTGGACTCGGTCCTGCAGGTAAGGGAGGCAATGTTACAACTTGAGTGGCCGTATCTAAGTAAGGTAAGTAGGTCAGGCTTAGATTAACGTAGGCCGCGAGCTGATTTGGACCGAATATAGTAGACGCGCCTTCGTATCGTTGTACATTATACTCCTCCTCAGTTGTCACATAATGCGAATAGGAATTAGCAGGGGAGCCGAGGACGACAATCGGATCAGAAAGAGATAACAGTTTTTGCGCTGCTTGAGATACTGCCCCTTTCCACCGGCGACCTGACATGGTGGTAACCTCGCTTGGGGACACTATGATGATCAGCTGGCCGATACGAAGGCCTTGAACATCCACAATATCTGGCGCCCACGCATATGGGAATGTGTTCAGACCAAGATCAAGAAAGATGTTCTTAGGAGCTTGGCACTGGACTTGCTGGGGGCTGGGCTTATGGACTATACCACTGACTGCCCTCCAGAAAGGATTCTTGATCTCAGGATTAGTATTGTTCTGCGTAAAATCGAAGGCTCCTGGTCCATCGCTGGTTCCACCGGCGAAAGGGTAGCCCAAAGCCGAGTAGCAAGTAGACAGTGTGCTGCCGTTGAATGGAGACGTAAATTGAAACCCTGACATCTGATTGTACGTATGAAATGATGCCACAGATGCACTACCAGTAATCTGAGTAGCATTTAATGCTGTACCGAGCGCCATCTGGTTATAAAGATCAGCCGCGGCAACATATTGTCGTCTTCCTATTTCGAAACAGCTCTTTGCGCCATTGTCGTTCTCTTGAAAATAAGGTCCTCGCCCTTGGCAGAGCTCTGTCTTCCCATTGCATGTGCTGTCCTCGAATCTGCATGGTAATCCTGTGTCCTCGCAAAACGCCCCAAGCACATTGGGAGAGGTGTCACCAACACTCGATTGCGAAAATCCAGCAACGAAACCATCGGCAAACCGGGCGTCGCTGCTCACGCTCCGCTCAAAAAGATATGCGGCGACTCCTTTGTTATCTCCGGTCACTAGAGTGTTATTATTATAATTCGAGGTACCGTGCACGGAGTAGAAAGATAAGACACCCGTTGTCTTATTATCTGATATACGATCAATCACCAGTAATGTCATGGTTTTATCTGTGTCGTATTCGTATTGATCTCGCTCGAATGCCGGATTTGCTAGGTATGAGTAACCGCTGCGATTGATATTGCCGTCCACAATCTCAGTGCTAGCCACCGTGATTTTACTCAAAGACAGACTCTCATGGGCTCGCGTAATTGATAGTAGAGTTCCTTCTACAATAGCTTCATAGCTTTGCTGGTTAAAGCCGAGAGTGGATATCTGGACCAGGAGATAATTGTGCCATCCTCCTGGGCCGGAATGCGAATGCGTGCCAGTGATAGCTACATTGTGTTGTCCATACTGACTATACTCTTCCCCTAGACTAGCGAGGCCTTGGACTATCCCATGTCGAATGGCTGTATCCCCTGACTGGTTGTCTAAGACAGTATATATCCATGTATTTGTGGCATTGGCGGGATCGGCAAAAATGAACGTGCGAGCAAAGATCCGTTGTCTAAGCCCCGTCCCAATTTGTGACGAATTTCCCATTCCCACAAGGGGCACTTCTGCGACAGGCCTAGTATAGCAAATTTTAGTGCTCATCACTTTTATGTCAGTAAGAAATGGTTACCCTGTTATATCGGCTTTCCCCACCCCGACTAGAAAGGTTGATCCATCGGTCGCCCGTTTCTGGATATCTGGAGGAAAGTCGAAGAGTTGTTTCTCTGATACCCCGATATTCACGAGACATAGAGCAACGAGGAGAAGGCAGAACAAATGCTTAGCATTTGTGAGCATGCTTTTCATTGATAGCATCTTCAAAATGAACAAAAGCGGGAGGAGATTTGTCCTATCCCTTGATTAAGTATAATTATGTGAAAATAGCAATTTTGACTTGGAAAAAAGAAACCTAGGTGGCAAAAAGAGCAATATTTATTTATATTCAAATGTTCCGTAAACTTCCTAGGATATAGTTTGACAGACCAGGTTTTGATCTACTGGTTCTGGCTTATGCAATCTAAGAAGCTGTGTGCTTTGACCCGAAGAGGGAAGAAACTAGTCACTTGACTGAGACTCTTAAACTTCGGATAATATATTGAAGGAAGCGCCTGTGCAATGGAGATACGATGTCTAAACGACCTCTGAACCCGCTGCTTGGGGTAAACTCAAGGGGCGCCGACACAGTGCCATTTTGCGAGATACGACTAAGCACGCCCACTTGAGGTTCATACGAATCAGCTTGACGTAATTAGAATTGAATTTCTTTAGTAATCAACTAGTTCGGTCAAAAACTTCGGGGTTGGGTTGTATTGCGTAGATAGCCTTATTCAGTGCCGAAACTAGATACGGGTCCTTGGAACCCAGGGACACCTGTATGAAGATGGCAGATTGGCATTATGGGGAGACTTAACTTTCACTCTGCTAGTTCTCTGGTTGTCTGACGCAGATAAGAGATTAGAGACGGGGGAACTGTTGCTCCGCCGCACATCGGATCTCGGTATTCAATTAGGCTAGCCGATTTGATTTGCAACTCGCGAATGCAGATGGTGATAATTACCGTTTGTTCCGGCTCTACAACTGTTGGATAGTCTCATTATATACACGCCAATTTTTGGACTAGTTCTGTCCGCTTTTTTGTAGCTGCCAACATGACTGCTATCTTCACAATAGATTGCCATTTTCATAGAGCACGGCTAGCTTATATTAGAACATATATAGTGTCACAAGAATCAATAAGAAGAACAGAAATCAAAGCATTAAATGAGGCTATTTAATAAGTAATTATTATTAAAGAGAATTAGTTATTATAATTATGAAATAAGCCTTCCTTTCTCTAAGGATAGAAAGGCTTCAGCATACTGACTCTACAGCATCCTTATCTTGTTCTGAAAAATACCTTATAACTTGGAATTCTTAGATTTAATTTTATCAGAGTCAGCATTATCGTTACTATATTTATAGGATTCCAATAATAGATTATCATAATTATAATCTCTCATTCTTTTGGTTACTAATTTTCTATGAAAAAATACCTATGCTCTTTAATTATTAACCCATTGGTAATACCTATATCTGTCTTACTAAGTTTTATAATAACTATTTGAATCGTAATTTCTATCAATAAGCTGATATATACTGTCTATTTTTAAACTATCTAAATCAAAACTTTTGTTTAGAGAATTAATCCCTTATCAATATCTAAGAACCTCATCTATAATATATTCAATACGCCTAGTGTCATGATCAAAGGGCTTTCACCATAGTGAAACCCTTCAGGCTATAGATAGATGTTCTTTGTATACCTCTGGCTATATATATGAGCCCTAGGTCCCTCTCATGTACGATAGAACAATCTTCCACATATAACCAGAATGCACACATGCCTTAGATTATAACAATACCTGCTCTTAACAGGATTCACTAGCTCCGAGTTCATGTCCACCGACAAAGCCCATGACACCAACGGAACAAGACGCCATCTTGCTGCCGCGTGGAAGACACAAAATCCTTCTTCAAGCCTTGCCATGAAGTTTTTTGTGGTCGAGTTGTAATCCTGCAACCACATTTTCCATGACCTTGATCCCAATTTAAAAAATGATTCATGATGTTCTCTTACCATAAAAGTGTTTCCGGCGAGCTCTGCATGCTCAGGCCAATACTCCACAGCGTATTTGTAAAACGCATTGTTCTCAATTCCAGCACTTGAAGGCCCTAGACAATGCAGGATGTGGCTGATACATTGATCTGCCAACTCCATCTGAGACTTTATATCATCGACCTTTTCTTGCTCCTTGACTAGAAATCCTTTACAGACTTGTGTAAAAGTTGCACTCTCCCATCTTGGATAATAATTATCAACCTGCACGAGCCAATCACATCTCTAGTAAACTGATGGCGGCTGCTCTCATCATCAGGGTATAATTGACAGAGTGATGCAAGTTCTGGTACAGACAACGGTTGTCGTACGCCTACAATATATTTTAGCATTTGCATAATGGTTTTTTGCTCATCATCATCTCCATCCGCAAGAGCAGTCTTAAGCAGCTGATCATACAATGCATACAAGCCGCATGGCATTTTCCGGAGCGTTTGAACGGCATTTCGCGCTTGTACTTGTGGTCGATCTAATTCGCCACAGGCAATTCCTACCCATAGGAATGTTCCTTCTGTCTTTTCCTCTAAATTTGGGATACCTCTTCAATTACTCTCTTGGGGTAATTCTTTCTCTTAGACAAGTCATGAACCTTTTCGTCTATCATGATTTTGATATCCTTCTTGACTGCACTGTAGGATCCTAGGTCTTTACATCTAAAGTGAGACAAATTCTCACCAATTTCAGGGTATGGTCGACTAGTGATCAGGATATAAGGGCCAGGTGAGAATGAATATCTGGCTCCTCGCCTTGCAAAGGACTGATATATCTGACGCAATATGGTTTGTTGTGAGTTGGGCTCACATTCGTCAAGCGCATCAATGATGCAGTATATTTCACAGGAAGAGTCTGCACCCATCTCCATTAAGACCATTCACAGTGCATCAAATGATGTGAATAGTGTCTCTTTGCGGTCAGGATATTTTGCAAGAAGATATTTAATAAGCCTTGGACATTGGTGAATTAGTTGATAGAGTAGGCCACGTAATATCGAAATAGCCGTCCTTTGGTTTTCCTCGCTAGAGTCGCAAAAGAAGTATGCAAGTACCTTGTTCCCGCTGGCGAAAACAGGTTGCTTTGGAAGCTCATCCGTCATGGTAATAACCATGGTTGACTTTCCTGTCCCAGGATTGCTGTGCAACCAAAAGATATTGGACCCATTTTGGTAATTATTTTCTAAGCCCTCAAGCCAATCTGAGAGCTCTTCTGTTTTTAATATCCATTCACACGTCCCATCAGCACGATCTCCCTTTTTTTGCTTCAGTGCGGTTTTAATATCAGCAGGATTAGTCAGGAATAAACTGCGCAGACATTCGTACTCATCCGTTGTAAACCCCACATCTAAAGATGTATCAGCATGCTGGATATTTGAATATCAATAATGGACAAACTTTTTTCTGGTACGGCAGTTGGGACCACGGCAGGAACCTCTGATAACAGCGACTTTGTATATGCTGCAGCAGTCAGAGCTGCATATCCCTACCATTCCTTATGTTTATGAGAATCACAGTAGTCACAAATGCCGCGAATCACCAGGCATGGAAGCTGGTCCATTAGCCCGGCTGCCTTCATTTCAAAGCAGATGATATCTAGCTCTTGAGCAATCTGGTCTCGTGTCTGCGCGTCTTTCATAACTTGGTTTCCAGAGGCCACTAGTCCATAATGGACATGAGGCTCATCCGTTATCCGAGGCTGACGGTGGCTCAATTGGTTCAAGTCACAAGACGAACAGCCACGGGCATTGTCTTCATGGGGATATGTCGCGCGGAAAAGCCTGTCATCTTTAGGCTGAGAGAACTGGTCTCTCATTTCTTTATTTTTCTCAAGAACGTCATCAATATTTTTTTTGATCTGTCGTTGTCCTATCATATGATCGCTTTCAATCTGACTTATTGCCGTCAACAAGACCTGGGGAGGTTTATTGAGAAATCCTATACGCTGAATGTATCCATCCCGCATTGTTTTCCCGTAATCATACTGTATCACACCGCTTCCACTCGCAGTCGGCTTGCTGATCACCACATCTCCAAGTCGAACGTCGATTTTTCCAGGTACTCCTCCTCCAATACCAACCATCAGGCCAAATTGAAGTAGTGGAAACATTGATCTCATTTCGGCAAGCGCCGTTGCTGCTGATGTGGTCCCGTAAATACCTGACGGCAAGCAGGCAATCACCACATTGTGTCCATGCACGCTGCCTAGCGTGAATGCGTTGTGATCGGTTGGCAGCTGAGGGAGACGGCCGTGAATTTCCTCCAGCATTGTTTTTGCTGCAGCTATTTCCAACGGCAACGCGCAGATCCATGCCACATTATACTCGTTGTGCGACAGCGCCAGGGGTGCAATTGCAATGTGACATAAAGAACGATATACTGAAGCCCTGGTACTGGTTTCCCAGTATTATGTACAGTTAAATTCTCAGTCGTCCGGTTGACGAGGAGAATTTCAGACCGAAGTCGTCCTTAGGGAGGGGCAGTCGTGAGGCTAGGCTGAGTGCAAGGCTATCGCGGACTGCATGAACCAATCATTTCGCACAGCAGTAGAACGAACTGTACAACACACAAGACAAATCTCACATCGCCAATGGTGTTCAAGTTATGTAAGAGAATGCAATGCATTGTTTTTATGCCTGGGCACGCAACTATAAATAAAATCAGTCGATAAGAGTACTGACGGGAGCTCAGCCCACGATGAAACGGTTGTTAGGTGTCGATGTGGATTCAATAGCAAGTAGAGCAGACAAGAACCGTTTCAGGCTGCGACCAATGAAGTGAGAGTTGCTTGGCCGCGCAATTGACTACGATGGAGGATGGTTCCTTGGCGTGGCTCTGATCTATCCGTTGTGGGCTGGTAGTGGGGTATACTCCGCGAAATAGGCATGGGCGATTATCAAGCTTTTTGGATGGTTAGATACATGATTGATGTTCTGTCACGCAATGAATCAGATTTGTTTAATCGACAACATATTCTATCTGCGGTATAGTTGACATAATCAGCCGCTGGTAATTAAATCCACCACCTTGGTATTTTGCCGGCGACTCGAGTGGTACGTGGTGGAGCGGCTTGATATCCATGACGAACTAGCTGAGAAAGATCAATCTTACAATAAATCTTTTTGTAAAACATATCCTCAGATAGATATATATGCTTATTATGTACATGAAATCTCGAGTTTATTCATCTGCCCAGTTCCTTACTTTTGCTTTCAAGGTACTGTTGTCGTTTCCCTTCATCCCTCACCTTTCTTCAATAATAGAGCCACTATGCCATTCTTCCCATGCACAGCCTTCAACAAAATTGAATACTGAAGGACACAAGATGGGACAGAAACCTCTAAGGCAGACAATAGTAGGTAGACTGTGTGATAGTATGTTGATCCATCTTCTGTTTTCCGTTTCTCGTTTGGATTCCAGAGCTCGTTAGATCCCACTCCACGATATGGATGTCTGCATCAGCAATAAGAACCTCAATACATTCAGATGACCATTTTTGAAGCTTCATGGATCGGCGTACAGCCATCATTTGCCAGCGCATGGATATCTGCATCGGCACCATGCTCAAACAAAAACCTCACTACGTCGAGATGACCGGTTACTCTACACCCCTGCACAGCGCAATAACGCCTCTACGGCTTTGTTGTCCGACCATTTCTGTCCTACAACTCTGAATCGGCTTTCTCACTCGACAGAAGTTCCACTATCATCTCATGTCCATACTCTGCTGCTATCGATAAGGGTGTCTGCCCAAAGTGATCTTTTGATCCGACGTCGACTCCAGTCTCGAGAAGCACTCTAACTGTCCTCTCATTTCCCGATTTCGCCGCCCACCATAGCGTTGTTCGACCATTTCTGTCTCTCAACTCTGGATCAGCCTTTTCGTTCAACAGAAGTTCCACTATCGTCTCATGTCCATACTCTGCTGCTATCGATAATGGTGTCTGCCCAAAGTGATCCTTTGGTTCGAGGTCAGCTCCGGCCTCGAGAAGCACTCTAATTATTGTCTCATTTCCAGATTTTGACGCCCATAACAACGGTGTACGTTTGAAGCCGAAATCCGGTAGATCAAGTCTAACACTTCTCGCCTCAATGAGAACATTTACGACGCTCTCATGGCCACGTTCTGCTGCCCATGACAATGGTGTTCGACCTTGACTATCCGTCGAGTTAGAGTCCGCGTTATTCACTAGTAATAGTTTCACAATCTCTGGATGTCCTTTTTCTGCGGCCCATGATAGAGGTGTTCGTCCATTTCTATCACTTAAGTCAGGTTTGGCATTCTTTTTAAGTAGGAGCTTCACAATCTCCGATTCTCCTTTGTCTGCAGCCCATGATAATGGTGTTCGACCTTGACTATCCGTCGAGTTAGAGTCCGCGTTATTCACTAGTAATAGTTTCACAATCTCTAATTGCCCTTTTTCCGCAGCCCATGATAGAGGTGTTCGTTCATTTATATCACTTGAATCAGGTTTGGCATTCTTTTCAAGTAGAAGCTCCACAATCTCTGATTGCCCTTCTTCTGCAGCCCATGATAGAGGTGTTCGTCCATTTCTATCACTTGAGTCAGGTTTGGCATTCTTCCTAAGTAGGAGCTTCACAATCTCTGATTGCCCTTCTTCTGCGGCCCATGATAGAGGTGTTCGTCCATCCCCATCTCTTGAGTCAGGGTTCGCGTTATTCACTAGTAATAGTTTCACAATCTCTAATTGCCCTTTTTCCGCAGCCCATGATAGAGGTGTTCGTTCATTTCTATCACTTGAGTCAGGGTTCGCGTTATTCACTAGTAATAGTTTCACAATCTCTGATTGCCCTTTTTCTGCGGCCCATGATAGAGGTGTTCGTCCATTTCTATCAATTGAGTTAGGTTTGGCATTCTTCCTAAGTAGGAGCTCCACAATCTCTGATTGCCCTTCTTCTGCAGCCCATGATAGAGGTGTTCGTCTATCCCCATCTCTTGAGTCAGGGTCTGCGTTATTCACTAGTAATAGTTTCACAATCTCTAATTGCCCTTTTTCCGCAGCACATGATAGAGGTGTTCGTTCATTTCTATCACTTGAGTCAGGATTGGCATTCTGAAGTAGGAGTTTCACAGTTTCTCGGTATCCTTCTCCTACTGCGCTCGAGAGCGGGTTGTACTTATTGGCTAACTCTGACTTCAGGTTATCGCTTAAGAGATTGGCAAAATCCTCAAGCCCAGCCCAGGATAGCTGTGTCTGATGAGCATGACCTCCAGCTGCTGAATCTTCCGAAATTGGTCCTTCTGCACCTGAATCCATTCTTTCAGTTTGAACCGCCTTTTCCAATCCTTGTTTTAAGAGATTGGTCGAGCGTATTACAGCTTGAAATGACAGTGCGGGGTTGTGTGGCAGGGCATTCCAGAGAGCAACCGGCAGAGAAACTAGAAGGTACACTGAGTTAGATTCCCAGGCTGCTTCTAGTTTTACGAAGCTCTGAAGCTCTACATTTACCCCACCGATATCTTGTGGTGCATGGGCTCTAAACCAGTTGATCCACTCTGCTGCAATTGGTCTCTTTTTGGGATTTTCCAAGGAAACCGATATCAAGACCCTGCAGTCGGTTGTTGAGAGGACCGAGCTAAACGATCCCAATGAGGAGCATCTGGACGTTTCCCTTGACGTTATCATCGTATATGAGCTATGGCTAGCCGATACTCTCACGTCAGGACTCAGCGAAGATGGAGTGCCATGTGTGGGAAGCGGGCTCAGAACTATGTTAGGCCCTCCCTCGGACAAACATGTGTATATAGGTGTTGGTGTTAGATTATGCTGTGCCTGATTTCGAAGGAGGAGTTGATGCAATAAAGTAACATGGCACGGACGCCCTTGAAGCTCATTCAACTCTTTGATGACCGCTCGCGTGAAGGAGTTCTGTTTTGAACCACTAGCTTTGTCGCCTTTGCCACTGGCAGCAAGTAATTCCTTTGTACCCTGCTGGCTGCCACGTACCATGCTCGACGCGTAGCAACAGTCGAGAATAAACAGTATATCTCCTTTTGCAGTCTGCATACGTAATTGTAACTCGGTCCAGTCAAGCCATGGTGTCCAACCTCCGGCTCCCCTTGGCGGAAATTTCCAAGCTTTCCAGATACTTCTGTTTTGCTTGTCGAGTTCTCCATGCCCACCATAATAGATTATTAGAAGACTATTTTGTGACCTGGAAAACTGATTTCTTGTAAGTACCAACTTTTCTTCTAGCTGATTGAATGGGTCTTCTGACGGAATTGGATATCGTTCAGTGGTGAAGCAATATAATTGTTTGAAAACAGACTCAAGTTCTTGTATCTCAGCTTTGGTATTTAGATCATCGTGCTGCCAATGGAGAAAAAGTACGTGTCCAGTGACATATGGCTTCTCTTGTCGCGGAAAGGAGAGCCTCGACAAACCTTCAGACAATTCCTTGATAAAATCCTCCAATTCTGGAATGTGCTTTGTAGCGATTCCATTTGGGTATTTGCTTGTGATCGGATGATGTTTGCAAGGATGACTACAGAAGTCACCCGACGCAATATCCATACCTGCAGAGCCAGCAGAGAACGACCTTGGGCGAAAATACTTGACGTCCATTGCAATACTCTCAAAATTCCTTACTTTAGCGTTGCTTGTCGCAATACGCATTTGTATCCGGTAATTAAGTATCATTCAAAGCCTTTCTTGTACAGAATAATCTGAAACTCGACCAGACTGTTTCTTGTTCGGGGAATCAGCGTGTTGCCTCAGTTCACGACCCAGCGGCTGGTCATGTGACTAGCCGCTTTCACAGCCTCACAGTTGGGTAGCGGGGTTCGGTCAACCCCACTTGTTGGCATCTAACCTGGTTGTAAATGTTCATTATGCCACCCTCGAGTTACATTTAAGTTCTATATAACCAGAAAATGTCATTATCAGGTAGGCTCGACGTCATCTTTGCCGAGCAGCTGCGTAACCACCCGGAAGGGCACGCGCTTTATAACAAGGTTTCAGCCGATCACTTGAAACCAGGAACTTGCGGCTTCTTCGATGAGAAAGGAGATTGGAATGTTATTGAGCAACTTTGTGACAGAGAGACTTGGGAATCTGATGGCTGGATAGGTATTCCTGAGCAACTGAGGACTGAAACAGATTTTGGGATTCAGTGGCCGGTAAAGCTGTCCGAAAGTGCGAAAGGGTATGAAATTGATGTCGATGTAAAGTCAGTAAGAAGCTCTTCATTAGATCGAGAAACTGAGGATTGAATTGATTGCTCAGTATGTCAAGGGTCAGTACCTTAAACTAACAAATTCGCAGCCTGAAACCCCCTATCAGCGGTGGAATAAATATAGCATTCAAGAGCAGCGAAAATGTCGGAGCTGTCCTAATTACTGACCCCCCTGTTGAGCGTAAAAGACTCAAAAGAGATTTACCTGCTCTTGACTGGGTTCTGCAGAATACGCGAAAGTTACTTGATCATTGGCCAGAAATCCTCTCCCGAGGACTATGGATTGTCACCAAAACGTACTCCGTGAAACGTTGCGCCAATGCTGTATTGACAGCGAAGGACGATGAAGCAAAAATTAGCATTCAGGCCAGTATACCAGATGTAGCGAATGCAGTTCCTTCTGCAACGTGGTGGAAACAAGGAAGTCATGGTTCTTGGAACATATATACTGATGTGGGTAGCGAAATGTAACTATTTCCTAAATCCTGCAATTGCTAACAAGGCAGGATTCCGGCATCGTCGTGTTTATGAGTGGTATTCAATGTAAAGTGGGGCTTGTGAGGAGGTCAAAAGTAAGAAAGACTACACGATATGTGCAGAGAACTTTCAAACGCTGACTGGCCAGCTTTTCCCCAACCGACTACCCCACAAGCAAAAGCCTTGGAGAGATGCTTCCTCAAACGCCATATACGTACATATTGAAGATGATGGAGATGACACATTGTTAGCGGAAACTGTTCCCCGGATCTGGGGTGAAGTCAGTTCGGAAGTTACAGATCTGATAGAGGGACTGCATGAAGCTGAGGAGAACTATGAGGAAAGCGATGATTCATCGTTTGCGTAAGATTGAAAAATAAAAGTCTGAACGCTGAGGACACATCCTTGAGCTTTAGGGAATCTATCGGAATACTGCTTCTAAATTGGATGGTATGTGGGCCAGTGGAGGCAATGCTGGATGCAGTTTGGAAAACTAAAAATAGAGTGTGGTGGATTGTGTGACAAATAAACTTATCGTTCATGGATAATGAATTATCTTAAATACATAAAAGCGGAATGGCTCGCCACTTCCATGCCTGCCAATTCAAGGAGCCCAGCGTGTTCGTACTTGTCATCACAGTCAGTAGATATATAATGCAAGTTTATGAGGGGCCGGGGTTGTCATCGGCGATCCCGTTAGCCAGCACCAGCCACTCGCAGCTGATTTGCTAGGGAAGTGTGAGGTCTATCTAAAGGACTCGGTATTGCCGATCGCGCGTGTCAATCAAGCTTGACTAATATTGTGACTCAAAAATCAGACCCTTCGAGGTCGAGAGCGCGGGGCAAGTGCCAGGAAGATCGTCTCGCTTCGACCGGAATTATTCATCTGGCCGTTATATCCGAAATGACAGTGAAGACCCTTACCGCGAGTCACTTGACCTATGTTTCCACCTACTCATATTGGATGCGATTCTGGACTCTCAGTTCGTACACTAGGCGGAATGTAGATGCTCGAAAATGGGAAGAGAAGCACTAGAAATGGCTCCGCAATATTTCGCTGAGCGTGCCCTTGCCAGTTGGGTTGCTCGGACAAGTACCTGCACTACTTGAAGTGGGACTATATTCCTACAACATTGATTCGGAGTTGGCTTCAAATACTCTAGTCCTCCCAGGCGTGTAGCAGTTGACGGATCAACTATTCTTCCCACTATTTCTTTCCCTTCACGGCGGTCTTTATCATGATCAAAGGGCTTTCACCATAGTGAAACCCTTCAGGCTATAGATAGATGTTCTTTGTATACCTTTGGCTATATATATGAGCCCTAGGTCCCTCTCATGTACGATAGAACAATCTTCCACATACAACCAGAATGCACACATGCCTTAGATTATAACAATACAAGCCCGGCTGCAGCATACTATTCACAGCGTTCAATATAGAAATTAGAAGGCTTCCTACTATTCTCCTCTATTTAAACTTTGGTCTAAGTTCTGGATAAGCCTTTATAGTCTGAGTTGCGTGATTTACAGGATATACGGCTAGATTTAACGCTTGATAGCTGAGGCTCAGCAAAGGAATTTAACAATCCTCTACCAGTCACCCTCTATCCAGTGTAATGACGCTTCGGTAACAGCAAAGCTTCACGCATAATATACTTTATTCAAAAAAGTAATCCCAAGTTCCAAGGGAAAGCAAAGGAAGTTGAATAGACACTAAGAAGTTCGATCTGAAGCTGAGAGAGAAGGATGAGGCAAGAGCTATAACGCTATTTAAAAGTATTGTATGGTCTAATATTGAATGGCCAGATCAAAAATAGATTCTATCTTTGATTGATTGGTGGTATTTATAAGGAATAAGCAGGCATCTAGAGAGAGATATCAGGAGCGCAGCTGCGAATAAGATAGCGTCATTTAAAGCGGCATGATGCAACCCCGCATTGGGTAATGTGGTCTGTACCTAATCGGTTCCACTGGTACCAAAACTAGTGTCCCCGGACGACCTTTTTCAGTGGTGTTGACACCTAAAGGCACATTATTCCTGTAATTTCCGAGAATTTGCCGTTATTTAGGTAATTATAAGTGATCGATTCCACTAGTAAATTAGGTATAAATTAGGTCTAGTTGCCAGTTATATAAAATCCAGGCTTCTTCCCCCTTGCAATCCAGTAACACACTAAAACTTCCATGATATTCCTTGCACTCAAATCAGCCGTCAATAACAAATACAAGCGACGCTAATGCGCGCAGTAACGGTGCTACGTTATGCTCAGCCTAAGTCACAGAGCGCTCACTGAGTGGGCTGGGGGTGTAATTATCTAAGGCATGTATGCATCCTGAATGTATGGGAAGATTATTCTCTGAGTACATGAGAGGGACCTAGGGCTCTAATATATAGCCGAAGGTATACAAAGAAGAATTAGTTATTGTGGACACAACGCTGAAAGTATTCTAAATAGAAAAATAACGCGTAAAACCACATTTTCCAGGTCGTGTTAGATTGCACTAGCTAGCTTACATTATATAGGTGCTATAAAGCTGTCGCTAGCCAGCCAGTAAAAAATTATGTGCAACTGCTTCTCAAAACTTTTACTAATACAACAATGAAACGCTGTCCCCATTTTATCGTGTACACGTAAAACTGTGCCAACCTTTTGGCTATCATACCAAAAAGGGTGCAACCCTTATTTAGTAAGAATTAGTTTGGTTTGACGATCACATTTCATCCCACTTAGCGCAGTGTGATAATGTGATCCCCGCCTCCATTCTAAATCCCCCACTTGCTAACATTTCATTTTGATTTCCTAAAAAAGGACCACCTTGGATCATATTAGTATATAGGTATAGTCTAAAATGTCTACTTCCAGAATTTTGCAACTTGCACAATTGATAAGCTCCCAAACTGCTGTCATTGATGCGCATCTTCAGAGCAAGGGACTACCTCAGCCTTCGTTTGATCAAGATGGACCAACTGAGCCAATCCAGGAAGCGACGGAAGATGTTACACAGGCCCGAACTGATGTAATTGAGGCGACAATTGAGCTCCGTCAGCTGCTGCAAGGCCCTATGCAGCTTCTTCTCCCTCAGGCAAGTCTCTTTCTCCGATGACCAGTCACGTTCTGAGCCAGACGTACAAAGGTTTAATTTCCTAACTTGTCTCCGGGTGCATGAATGTTGGAAAGAAATATTATTGAACTAATTCCTAAAAATATACAGTCAAATCTAAGTCCTATTGTAGCCGTCCATCGCTTCAAAATCGCATCGCTAGTCCCGATAAACTCTACGATCTCATTCGGGGAGCTTGCTGTTAAGTGTAGTTTGCGCGAACCCGATTTGAAGCGCATCATTCGCTACACGGCTGTATATCACCGCGTATTTCAGGAGCCAAAGAAAGGGTTTGTCGCCCACACAGCCGCATCGAAGCTCTTGGTCGAGAATCCTAGGGCAAGCAGTCTCATGGGCCTTACTTTTGACGAATGCTGGCCAGCTCATAATAGAGTACGTATACCATTTCTCCCTTTCTCTTGAGATATATTTTCGGAATCGGTAGAGGCTTGAAAGAATTGAAACTATAGATCACTATAAAAACCCTACTGATTCTATATTGCAATTAAATGTAGGCGGTGGATGCCATGGCACAACGAAGCGAGGAACCAAATGTCTCTGGCTATGCCCTTGCAAACAACACGACTTTGAACACTTTTCAATTCTTCTCCAAAAATCCATCTCGCGCTCAAAAGTTTGCAAATGCCATGTCTACAACCTCACAGACCAGTCTCGATGGACTTAGTTCCAACTTTCCATGGTCTGAGCTGCCCCCAACAGTACCGTGGTCGATGTTGGAGGCTCTCAAGGCCATGTATCTGTTGACTTGTCTCGAAAATTCCCAAATCTTCATTTCATTGTTGAGGATTTGCCAGAAGTGGTCGAAGGAGGCACTGAGAAGCTTCCCAAAGATGTACGGGGCCGTGTTGAGTTCAAGGCCCACGATATGTTCACTGAACAGCCAGTGCATGGAGCCGAGGTCTATCTTTTACGTTATGTGTTGCACGACTGGACAGACAAATATTCGATCGAAATTCTTCGAAAGTTAGTGCCCAGCTTGAAAGCTGGCGCCAAGATCGTCATACAGGAGTATCTTTTACCTGAACCGGGAACAATGACAATATCACAAGAAAGAAACATGCGGTAAGTCAATTCTTTGTGTAGATTTTTCTGGCATCAACAAAATGATATCTTTGCTAATACTTCCCAAGAGCCATGGATGCTATCATGCTGTCCCTATTCAACTCGAGAGAGCGAGAGGCTAGTGAGTGGAAAGAACTGTTTACGGCCGCAGACCCAAGATTCAAATCCTTTACAGTTAATAGAATCAAGGGCGGCTCTGCCGGTGTTGTCTACGTGGAGTGGACTCCATGATATGTTTTCACTTACTATATGTAATCATTTGAATCAATTGTCCAGTGAGATAGAACGATGGAAGATCCATGGAAACGACAATTATTTAGTGAAACTTGGCCTCGCTTTAACCATGTGTGTCCTTTCAACTTTTCAAAAGACCTACAGGTATACTTTTATTGACTACTTGTGGCGAGGTGATCTTTTTTAACGAGACTAGACCATAAACATTGCTTCTGTTTTCAGATTTATCAATAACAAAGGGAAAGACCATATGAAGTCATATGTATATGTAGCACTTCTACTCATTTATGTCTAGTTTTCAAAATCTCTAGTGTGCTAAGTTTGAACAATTCTAAACATTTGGAACATTGAAGGATGGTGATTGTAAGACCTTTTTAATACAAATATCCGAGGATAAGGAATATCATTTAGCAGCCATCAAAGAATCCACCGCAATTTAAGACGGAGACACCTTCATAGCTTAAATCTGGGGAAGGTCGTTAAAAGTTGATTATAATAATAATAATAAATCTAAGACGGAAGCACAACCATCCTGGATAGTAAACAAACATGAAGCTGATAGAACCTAGACAAAGCAAAATGGCTGCCCCAAAGCTTTTTCCAACGTTGTACGATATTATAATACTACTTATTAAGAAAAGGAATTCCTAGACTCCGAAAATAATATGAGGCATTTATTTTGGAGAACAAGCTTTTTTAAGCTACAGCCACATAGCTGGCGCATTACGAACTCTGTTTCTCCACTCGGAATAGTTCTCGGAGTAATCCGACGACAATGTCAACTTCATGTTATATTAAAGTCCTTAAACGGGAACTTTATCAGGAATATGTTACATGGTGCCGATTTTTCAAGTATTGGATAAAGGGTACCTCGCCTCGCCCTTCCTCGAGGTGCGGTAGATGACGCTATACCATACAACATAGATTGGACTATTGTACGAGTGTATACACGATGATCTTGCCATTGCCCCCTTCCCTTCATTACCGTCATCCCAATCAGGGGACATAATTCGCGGCAGCAGTCATATCCTGCTCGCTGGACCCTAGACCTTTCTTAATGGCCTTGTTACCATCACGGAACTGGGCTGGATCGGGTTGCGGGTTGCCATTCTCATCGGTCTTGAGATCCAAGAGTGTTTCCGGGCCCCAAGAAGTAGCGTCGGATGCGAACTGTGGGTTTGATACAGCCTGGTCACGCATACGAGACTCCCACCTGCGGTCCTGTGTTACGTGTCGCAATCGACGTTTTTGGTTCTCTGCCTCGGGGTAACGAATTGCAGTGTCGGTTTTGGATGACGGCATGCTGTTTATCTGGGAAATTTTGCGAGTTCGATTTATCGATTCCCTTCTCAAATATGGCCAAAGTTTATGAACCTAGAAACAGAGAGATAGTTTGCCTTGTCCATCCGCATTTATAAGCCACATTGTGGCGAGTGATTCAACCATGACGGTACATGATCATACCCTTCCCAGCCACCGTGCCTCTATGCTGTCAGAAAGACCCATAACTTGGGGCAACGGCGCTTTTATTTTACAGTCGATCCTCTTATTTGGTCGGTGCCATCAGCCCAAGCAATGTTGAACCGACTTCTGGAGAGCGTCATTCACCGTCTGTGGGCGCAAGTAAACACCATTGCCACCGATATCCGAGACCAACCGAGACCTCGTTGATGTAATCGATATATCCAGACGCTAAAAAAACGCTACGGAAATGACGTCGCAATTGTCCTCGTTTATTCATTTATTACAAGAAATCCCCAGAACGACGAAGTTCTGTTTGATATTTGTACTGACTCGGGCGAGCTAGCCGCTAAGAAAGATCCGTGGTTGGCAGCAGATAAGACGCAGCAATATACACAAGCTTCCACGCCAGAGTGGGGAGTGCAGTCTACTTTGTCGACTAACCAGGCTTTGGTGGGAGATAACAAAGACCTTGACTCCTCTTTATCTGCATCTCATTGCGAAGTACGGATGCTGCCAGGTGAATGTGACAAAGGACTTGGTATGGCTTGCATGTTCCTATGTGCATCGGCCACTTATCGATCATCGAGTAATTTGTGTCTCCGGCTTATTCAGGTCCTCGACATTGTCGGTTCATTTACCACACACCGGTCGTGGACGAGCGCTTGTTCCCACGTCCTGTCTACAGGACTTCTGCATACGTGTTAGCGGAGTAATGGTTGCATTTGCGACTAGCAGCAGCTAATCAAAAGCCCGAGACTGCCACAGGTAGAAGAGCAAGGGCAAGGGCGAATGCAATATCATGATGCTTAAATAGACTAATAATGGAGGTGGAGAAATGCACACGACACACAGTCCGCCTTTAAACCCTTATGCTAAGCTTCGGGCAAGCTTCCCGCGCTGAAGCCGCCGAATAGCGACTCCATATTGCGACCCCGGCACTGTCTTGTTAACTCTATCAAAGACTCAACGCACGCCATGGGCACTGTTATCGTCGCGATCATCACCCTGCGCGGCCATCGCTCGCTGCCCTCAATTGGCCGTGGCGCTCTGGCTTCCGTTCCGCCTTCAAGCATCTTGTGTTTAATCAAATTACCAAACTTCCTGGTTGGCCCTCGCTGGGTCGCTGCAACCCTCCCTCATCGACGGCTTGATATCCTAGTTAGGCTATCTATGCCTTCTATGTCGTGCTGACCAGAAGACCCAATCACTGCGTCTTTCTACGCGGTGCAGGTGCCTATTTTCACCTCGTTAACGGCGACAGATTGCTCGCTTCCGTATTCTCAGCAGAGTCTAGACCCAGCCAGCTTTCCGGAAGACAGAAAGAAGGAATTTGACATCATGCCGCTTGCGCCTACATACGACAGCGCCAGGGTGGTTGTTGATAACATGCCATTTCTCCCTCCTTTACAATTCTGTGCTTACGGCTTGTGCTTCCATGGTCACATAGCCAGTCCCTCCCCTGACGCTACCTCCTTGTACTAAGATGGGTAGGTCTGATGATTTGCGTCGCTACATACCTTGCTTCGATTTGATTCCATTGGTAACTGACAGACCGGTCACAGCTACCAATACTAGCGACAACATCATCGCCGATATCATCGCGACACGGCCTCCTAAGGAGGTTGTCGAGCCTACCGGCCGCAACTCATTCGATATTCCTCCGCATGATCTACGAGATCCAGAAAAGGCCTCGGATACAAATGTCGCTGCAACTAGCGATGCGTCCTCTGAGTATCCTATTCCCACGGAGGAGGAGAGGCAGACTCTACGTAAAGTTCCCGGAAACCTCAGCGTGATTGCCTATGCGCTATGTCTTGTGGAATTTGCGGAGCGTGCTTCGTACTACGGATCTCAGACTGTCTGCTCGAACTTCATATAGTTCCCTCTCCCGGAAAGTAAAGAAATAATCTTAGTTCTTTTCCTTGTCCTTCCAAATATTGATCTTGTTAATAGGCGGCAATGGCGCTGGTGCGCCTCCTCGGGGTAGTCAAGAGACTGCCGGTGCCCTGGGAATGGGTCTTCAAGCTTCTCAAGGGTTTGTCCTTCTCTTTTCTTTTCTTGCCTATATCATCCCTATATTTGGGGGCTGGTGGGCAGACACAAAGGTCGGCAGGTACTATGCTATAGTCGTTGGTGTCTTGATTTGCGGTGTGGCGCACGTTATCCAGATCATCGGCGCCATTCCTTCCGTGCTACAGAAAGCAACTTCTCATTCCGCACCTCCTTTCATCATCAGTTTGTTGATTCTCGCGGTGGGAGCTAGTATCCTCAAACCCAACATTGCCCCCACTCTTCTAGACCAGCAAGTGCATTACAAGGAGTACACCAAGGTTCTGAAATCCGGCGAAAAAGTTAGTGCCTTGTCCTAGTCTTCTGTTTGGTGACGCTCAATGCTGATTGGAATCCAGGTTATTGTCTCCCCTGAAGCTACTACAACCCGGGCGATGCTCATTTTCTATGGTATGGTCAACGCTGGAGCATTTTACATGCTTGCCACCACATACGCAGAGAAGGATGTTGGTTACTGGTTGACGTACCTGTTGGCTGGAATTATCTACTTTCTTTTGCCAATTCTGCTATTTGCCATGTATAAACGAACACGTCGGCTCCCTCCATCTGGGTCGGAGTTGACAAGTGCTTTCAAAATCATCGGCACGGCTGTGAAGCATAGTAAAGGCAAATTTTGGAAAAAAGATTTCTGGGATGCGGCCATGCCATCTACTCTAGCTGCTCAGGGGATCTCTGTCAGCTGGAATGACAAACTAGTCGATGACGTTAAACGGACTATCAACGCCTGTCATATCTTATTTTTCTTCCCAATCTACAACTTGAATGATTGCGGCATAGGGTCTGTTTCTACGAACCAAGATGCAACAATGGTGACCAACGGGGCTCCGAACGATCTCCTCAACAACTTCAACCCATTGACCATTATTGTCTTTGTTCCCATCCTCAGCTACATTGTCTACCCAATTATGGCTCGTTTGGGTTTCAGAAACGGACCCATCAACCGCATTACATTTGGTTTCTTCCTAGCTACCATTGCCGGCATCTACGGTGCCGTTGTCCAGTACAAGGTTTACCAGCTTTCCACATGTGGTTACTATGCTTCTACCTGTGACGAAGTCGCAGACATTTCTATCTGGGTGCAAATCCCCAACCAAGTGCTCGCTGCCATGTCTGAATGTTTTTGCAACGTCACCGCTTACGAAATTGCATACTCGTGTGCCGCTCCCTCTATGAGAGGTCTCGTCATGGCCGTCTTCTTGTTCATGACCGCGCTCTCAAGTGCACTAGGTGAAATTCTCATCCCTGCTACGGTTGACCCTTATCTGGTATGCATATTATTCTCATTATTATTTCTTATATACGTCCCATCTGACAAATAATAGATCTGGATCTGGGCAGCCCCTGCTATCGCTCTTGCAGTACAATCCGTCTGGTTCTGGTTCAGGTTCCACCATCTGAACAACGAAGAGTTCATGATCGATGAGGATTCCTATCCGCAAACTGTAGAGCCCAAGATTGAGGAGCCCCGGATTGACGAAGAGCCTAAGGTTGATGAGGAGACCAAGTTGTAAATTGCCATCTTATACATCAATTTAGTGGTGCAAATCAGTTGATAGGTGAACCGGATAGTTGGATGAACATAACCAAGAAAGAATAATTTAAGCAATGCAAGATGTAGCTACTAAAGAAGAATGTAATTAATCAAATCCTACAGTACATGTTAAGGCTTTAAATACCAGACAATATACATATATTTGATAGTTTAGAAACCATAATCTAACTCTCCGCTCTGCCTCCCCACGCCACCATCGTCTCCCTTCGGATACCGCCACGACTATCAACCACATCAACAGCATACTCACCAACCTCTCCTTCATACTCTTCATTTTCTTCATTTTTCATCCTTCTCACCGAATTCCACTGGTACAATGCCTCCAACGGTGGTAACCTATCGCTCACGGCTTCCTTCTCTTCCATTCCCGCCCCACAACACAGATACCACCTTATCACCCATGGCACATAGTATGAAAGAAACCACGGAATCCATGATTTCAAAGCCCATGGAAGCACTTTTTGAATTTGATACCGGATATGTACGCGGGTAGGCACGCCGAAAATATAATTGAATTCCTCGAGTGAGATTGTTTTTCTTGTCCCAGGAACGAAAAGCCAAACAAGAATGGCGGCAAAAGCGTCAAGACCACTATTTATCAATTAATTTTTTTCGGGGCACGGTGGGAGATTGTGTAAAATTTCGGGTTAGAAGAGAGGGCCAACTAACGCAAAAAGTCCCAGTAGACGAGTCTGGCCTAAAGAGCTCTGCAGCTGGGGAACTGTCAAGGCGAGAACTCCCGCGAGCAGAAAGTTGACGGTACAACTCAGAGACATTCCGACCTCTGAAAAAGGTTTGAGCGTTAGAAAAACAATTTCAGTGAGAATAGCGGATGTTATTATGTCGTTGGGGTTAAAGACCGCTACTTACCGCGATTAACCAGCGGAAAGATTTCACTCGAATACAAAAATGGAACTACTCCTGCCCCAGGCGAATATGTAGCAGTATACAATATCAAAAATAGTTCGAACAGGCCTACGCGTGCCGGGTTATTAGGGTGCGCGGGGTCTATCTGTAGACAAAAACCAGCAGCAATGAGTAGTGGAACCATCAGGATGAGAGATAGAAGAAGAAGGAAGCGTCGTCCTTTGCTATCAATCGTAAAGTAAGCTAGAGGCGAGAACCTGAGCTCAATGTATCTTGTTTAGTTTATGATTAATGCATTATAAAAGATAGGCATCGTACACTGCGTTGGATAAGGCAAATCCAAAACTGAGCCACAAGGCAGTCATATTAGATAGTTCCGGGGCTCCCGAGATGGTGTTATTTACTGAATTGCTGATGAAACTCGTTGATAGAAATGCGAAAATATTAATGCCAGACAGCTGTCTACAGACAGTACAATTAGCTGGAGGCTAGTCACCAAAAGAATAAATTTATGAGATAAGAGATGGGCATATAAATCTCCAACTTACTGAGCCGCCATCACCACACAAGCAGCCAGACACGCTCTTCTATTCCTTTGAATGGTGAAAAGCTGCCAGAAACGCTGGAAGAAGTTTGTTCGTCGTGCCTCCTGTTGATACAGTCTGCCGCTGGCATTGTGTGTCCAGTTTTCGATCTCGTGCACAATGTCACCTTTGCCAAGGAGGATTGTTTCAACTTGGAGCTGGCAGTGTAGCTGATACATATCTCCTATTGTGACTACTTAATTGATCTCTCATTATGAAAATTCGTTGTAGGTGGTAAACATACTCGCTGCTTGCAAAGGAGTCTCGCGCAGTCCTTTAAATGTTCTCCACGCACGGGGGTAGTCGTTCTGCTTTACAAGCCAGTGTGGTGATCTATTGAATTGTATTGGTATTAGTCCCTGACTTGCCTTCCGTACAAAGTTAAGACTTACTCCGAGCAGATCAGTACGAGAAACAGAAGAGGAACAGTTGGAATGAAAGCAGAGGCAAGCTGCCACCTCCAATCTTTATTGAAGATCAGGTTCGAGCACGACCCGAGGAATAACCCGAATGCTAAATTATGCAGTTAGAAGGTTACGCACACTGTCAGCTTCACGCAAGGGGGCGGCTTGGCTTACCGACGAACGACTGCCACGAGACAAGGAAACGTCCTGGATGCAGTGTAACATTAGAAGAGAACCCTACCTAGACGACACGACTCACCTCTGATTTTTGACGGGCTGACTTCGCTTTCGAATATAGGTACTATTTAACCTCATAGTTAGTTTTCTCCTCATTTGATGTCTTTTGGCGACGGATGGAAATACCAACGGATGCTTTCGCTCCCATGCCGATGCCTTGGATGAGTCGGCACACTAATAAGCCTTGCCTGCAGTAAAAATGGTACGTATCAGTACAGATAAACACCGAGCAATTTATGAGGCGTAAATTTACCAGCTTTGTACGTATCCAGACCCGATACTTGAGGCAAGGGAAACTAAGGCGGCAATAAACAAAGCGCCTCTTCGTCCAAAGACATGCTCATTTAACGGATCTGATAGCCATCCTCCTCTGTCAATTATCAGTCCGGAGTCGTCCAAAAGTTACTGCCACCAGGACCTGAAACTTACACTAAGCTCGCCGAAAAATAAGTCACGGAGTTAACGGCGCCAAATTTCCATGTTGTAGAAGTGGTGTTATTATTAAAGAGATCCAATGGCCATAGCAGATTCGCCCCTGTGAGATTTGCCTGTGACCATCCTCTACAAGGGACAAGTCAGTTTAATATTATCAGACAGGGAAAATACCCCCATACTGTACAATAGCCCCGATAGCGCAAGTAAGAAGAACGACCTGTAGTTCCTTTGGCTGCCTCGAGAGCCTCGGGTGTTCTTCTTCGTTCAATGCACGAAGCTCAACTTCATTATAGTTGGATTTGTTTCTCAGAAATTGTTCTCTATCCCGGGCAAGGTGAGCCCCTCTGAGGAGGAGGTCGATATCTACCACTTGGGCAAGCTCATGTTCTTCGTAGAAAGACCTGACATCGTCTTCTAGCTCGTCTGGAGGGCGGTAGTTGATTGGATTATCGATTCTGTCGTTTACCCATTATCAGCTAACACTTTCAAAAAGTCTAAAAAGCTCGCTTTCGGTTTATGCGAAGTCTTACATGCCAAGTTTGTTATTATTCAGTAAGTGGTTGAATCCTTGCTCTGGACCAGATCGATGAACCTGGAATACTGACTTAGCAAAGGTGAGCGCGAGCAGGAAATTTAGAAATCACCCTTCCATTAACGCGCCTATTTCGATTGACGCCACTCAGCTCCATTATTCTCGGGAAAATATGTCACAGAAAACTCCCAAAATTTTGTAATGATTCCTGAAGAAATGAGAAAAGGACCTCAGAATGAAAAGGAGAAAGTCACTCGCGGGGCTACATCTCCAGCTAAAATTAGATTACAGAGCCTCATCGTAATCAGACAGTCACGAGCTTACATCTTTCAAAAAAAAAAACAACATACAATTTCTAAGCTAAACTGGGGTCAGATCGCAGCTAACTCGTTTCCCCCATACCCCGGCTCAGGCTCAGGGTCTGCGCCTCAGTTAGCTTTGACAGTCGGGCCATCACGGGCACATGTCTTCTAACGCAAAAATGACTAGATTAGGTGATGCTATGTACTCTGCTCTGCTCAGCATTTCGAAGCTCAAAAGACTGTGGATATCACGGCTTTATCCAATAGCCTGGCCTCATCTCCAAGGAATTCGGTGCATCACTGCCGTCAAGCACGGGTTAGCTCTTCTCTCTCCACACGCCTTAGTGGCCGGTCCGTGTCAGAAACCGGTGCAAAGCGTAATTGGTCCTGAGGCTGAGCTGGAAAGGTCCGGGAATGGTTCATATTTAATCATGATAATACAGCTAGCGAATCATCTCTCTCCTCCATGCCGGGACCGGTGAGGAAATACGAGCGCTGCATCGGTTAGAAAATAGCCAGTAGTCAACTGTGTAATATATGCACATGTGGCCTAAAACTTAGGCCGACATGGACACATACGGTGTTACGTACACCAACTGCATGTAACCCATATAATTGTTTTTTATGCAGTCAACTAGTCCGGCTGACAGGCGTCCGGCGCTGGGCGCTGGGCGCAATTGAGGGTCGCCAACTTGACATTATGATTAATTATATGAGTACATACCGACTGCTCAGTGATGAGTTGGGGGGTTTGGACGACGATCAGTGATCATATTTCCGATTGAGAAAAAGCCGCGTTTTGTTAGACTGGGAAGAATCCATATCAAAATCGATTATCCCCGCTGGTGCCAATACACAGCCAAGCCCACAGTGCTTGTGCCCAGAGAATCCCTCTCTGCACCCAAGACAACTAGTTATGGCTCCTTCTCAGCACGCCAATGGCTTTTCTTCCATTTCCAGCAGACCGAAATTGCAATAATGAGTGTGGCCGATAAAGATGGCGATCAACCGGAAATGCTCGGAGAAGCTTTCTGCCGGCGCGGAAATCTTTTTATCTTTCTTAACCACAGCCCGAGTCCCTCCAGTCCCCATCCGACAACGGAGTTTCTGTTAAATCTCTTCAGGCCTCTTGCGCCTGCGATTGATAATTTCATATTAATGAGCGACTCCAGGCATTTCCATCGCAGCTCGCCAGTCGCCTTGTCTCTAGCCAAGCCTTCCTTTCCGTTCTCCCGAGACCGGACCCCGCGATAACCTCGTCATAACCTCGTCCTAGTCGTGTGCGCACAAGGGTATCTCCAACCACAATGACAGAAGTTATCGCCGATCAGAAAGACCCAGCTGCACCTGCTACGCATGGAAGCGACGTCGAAGCCATCAACGAAAAGAAAGTCGTCAGTCGATGGGCGGAAGCAGTCAGTACGGATTACGCCGACCTGATCTTCATCCTCTGCTCGTTGACGACGGGTCTCTCCGATGGAGTCATATACGCTTCATTCGGCTGCTTTATCAGCATGCAGACTGGAAACACGATTTTCCTGGGCTTGGGCGCAGCGGGCATCCCAGATAACAAACCGTACGGCTGGTTGAAATCGCTGACCTCGATCAGCGGCTTCTTTATTGGTTCTTTCGTGTTCGCCAAGGTCATGCGCTTCTTTGGGAATCGCAAAAGAGGTACTCTGACGGTGTCTTTTGCCATTCAGGCGATTTTTGTCCTTGTCGCAGCCGCCATTCTTCAGAGCGACGCAATTCCGCATTCCCTCACCTACCAGCCCACCAGCGGGCCACTCTTCCTCGAATTGATCCCATTGGCCATCCTGGCATTCCAGTTCGGTGGTCAGATTTCTGCGAGTCGTGGGATGGGATTCAACGAGCTGCCGACCGTTGTGTTGACTTCTGTCTATTTTGATATCGCATCGGACCCGGGACTGACGGATAACATCACCAAGAACGTGAAGCGCAACAGACGCATAAGCTCAGTGGTGGCAATTGTCGTCGGGGCTATTATTGCTGGCTGGCTGTGTCGCAGTAAAGCGGAAATGCAAAGTGCTCTGTGGATTGCGGGGTTCATCAAGGTTTGCATGTCTGTCGCATGGGTGTTCTGGCCGGCTGCAGTGAAGCAATGATGGGTTTTATTGCTTAATTGTCACTATTTTCATGCTCTGCAAATTTGTATAGGGCGATGGCAGCATTCAGAGAGCAATCTTCTGGTTTATACTTGACCATTTCTAGACTACCTTTATAATTTTTAGATACATATAGAACTTCAATTCCATTTCTGACAAGTTCTTAAATATCACGCTTGTCAGCTTACTCTTGTCGATCATAGCTGAGGGAGGATTAAAAAGTCTCCGTGATGTTTCCGAGCAAACCATAAAACCAGCCTCCAACTACGTAAATCAATTTTATTTTCCCTGAAACGAACAGAACGAGAAATTCAAAGATAAAATAAAATAATATGGCACACATAGCATTCCCCCAATGGGCTAAAACAATTACCACTGTCTCTACGAATACCTACAGCTATGTCTACATCGCACCAAAAACAACCACCTACTCAACCCTCCTTTTTCTGCATGGCTTCCCGTCTTCCTGTTACGATTGGCGCCATCAGATAAAGTATTACTCTATTCACGGCTATGGAATTCTTGCTCCAGATCTGCTCGGGTACGGAGGCACCGACAAACCAGACTCCCTACACCACTACCGCGCAAAGACAATGTGCGACAGCCTGATTGAGATAATGGATCATGAGCATATAGACCGGGTGCATGCCGTGGGGCATGACATGGGATGCGGTCTCTTATCCCGTCTGGCGAATTATTTCCCGCATAGGCTGTTGAGTTGCACGTTTCTGACGGTGCCCTATGCAAAGCCAGGAGAAAAGTTCGATTTACAAGCTGTGAATGCAATGACATCGCAGTTTTTCGGGTTTGAGAGGTTTGGGTATATAGAATTCTTTGTCAGAGAAGGGTCAGGAAAGATTATTGATGAGCATGTCAGTTCGTTCATTAATTTTGTATATTCGATCCCAGAATCGTTTGCTGACGAGAGAGTGCTGCTATAGATTGACTCCTTCTTCTCATTATTCTACCCTCACGATGCAGAGGTTTGGAGCAGAAATCTTGCCCCGATCGGCGCAATTGAAAGCTGGTTGAGAGCAGACACCAAAGCGCCTCTTCCATCATTCATTACGACAGAAGTAAGTCCTATGCCACTCAACTCTGACCCATTTTGCATGCATACTTACCGACTTCATGCAGGAAAAAGAAACGCATTGTCAGATTCTGCACGGATACTACGACAAAGCAGTCAACTGGTATCGCGCATTGGCAAACAATATAAACATCGAGGATGAGCTCAACGAAAATCTGGACCCCATGCTGCATATGCCCGTCTTGGTCATCACGGAACAGCCGAGTGCAATCAGTATCCCTGGTTTTGCAGAGCAGATGAAGCAGTTTGCGGATGATGTCCGGTTTAAACAAGTTAAGACAAATGGTCATTGGGTGCAGTTGGAAGCAAGAGATGAGGTGAATTCCATGATTCAGGAGTTTATCCATGAAGTGTGTTGATATGTAAACATTGAAGCAAATTTTCTGTTATACATGTTGATATCTCCTCTCAGTCAAGGAAATGATACGCCACCCGTGCATAATATAACAATTATAGCATCTGGTGAACCAACTATACTACAATAGTATAATGGTCAATGTTGAAAAGACTTAACAGCTCGGGAATACACGCATGCAGCAGAACCAATTCTGTCAATCATTGGTTATGGAATCATTTCCGGCCTTCGCTTGAATTACTCAAAGGCTAAAAGGAGTGAAAATAAATGGCGTACTAGGCCATCAGAAATTTAAAATTCCCCAAGTCTGTGTAGATCCAACAGATATGGATGTACAACAGATTCTGATTAGCCAATAAAGCTAGACTATGGATCCTCCGGCATGATTAGCGATCGTTCGCTCATATGCAGCCTTGCTGGCATGTAACTCCACCGGATACATGTATCCGTAGCGCGTTTTGTCGCATTCGACTGCCTTTTTTTGATCAATTATTTCCAGCTGAACGCATACAAAGATAAAAACATTCACACACATAGACATCATGAGGCTCTATTCCATGACGGCACGGGGAGGATTGCGATATCCCCAGGAGGCCCCAAATAATGGTAAATGGATAAAACCCTCCAGGTTGTCACACATGCTACTCGTCAATTGATACTCATCTTCACGGCACAACATCAGTCAACGGTTGACTTTATGTCCGTCGGGATAGAATTTTCCCGTACTCACAATGGGCAAAGTAGCATGGCGATCCAACACATGCGTCACTTGTCGAAAGCGTAAAGTCAAAGTATGCAACTGTTTCTTAATATGTATATCTACGCTCTGTATATGTATATTCTTAGTCGCTAATCCGGTTAAAGTGCGATCAAGAACATCCTGTATGTAAAAAATGCAAGGACTCCGGCTTGAAATGCGAGGGATACTATGGTCAAGGTACCCGAGCCTACTTGCTACCGACTTCATCTTCGACCGAAGTGCCAACTGAAGATCCCCATACTCAAACTCAGCCGAGAAATAGGACAAGGATACCCCGTGCTAGCACCTCTCCCAGCCTGAGTATTCAGCGTCCGACAGAGAACAAAACATATGGGATAGTAAACCTGTTCCTGGACAATTATATACCCTCGAATAGTCTTGAACGGAGTTGCGGGGATCAGCATACGATAGCAACCTGGTATATTAACTTTCCGTCCTATATCGGCCTACATCCTCTCCTGGACGATGCCATATCAGCTCATTGTTTGTTATTCCTTGGTCGGATATATGAGGATCAGGAATACTTCAATGAACGAAGCTGGGAACTGGCTTATAATTTGTATCATCAAAATGGGCCAATCTGTTTACCAAGAGACAGAGATACAGTAATCGCAATCCATATGGTTATGGCTTCGTACGAGGTAGATTTATTTCCCCAAAAAAGCCGTTATTTTGTGAAAGTCATCGTATTGACGTTTTCCAGTTTTATGATTCCTCAAAAGAATCCTCAACGGGCTTAGAGAGCATGATGGTGCAGGTTGAGTTTGGGGGAGATGTACTTAGGAGATTTCCTCCAACCACCAGCCACCCCATCAACCGCCAGGTTTATCTGCGAGTACGCTGTTATAGTGTGAGCCCCCACTTACATTCGTCGACAGCCTTTAAACCACTGACTCCCGGGTTATGTAGTTATATGTAGCCTGTCTCAGACGAAAGCCAAGTTTTCTCAACGACAAAAGGTGGAAAGAAGGCTGGCAGACAGGCGACATTATCGACGAGATCTTTGATATAGCATTTGAAATCCCGACCATTCTCGAAATCTGCGGCCAAGTGGCTTCGGCTCTTAACAAAGCGTCGGCAGAGACACAAGGTGCATTCCGGGGAGATGCATTCAGATTACTTCGTACATTAATAGCGGAGCTAGTGAACCTTTTTAATAATACTCATACGAGTCTGACAAACTGGTATGCGAGACTACAGAATAGCGAGCATAGACCACTTTTTAGTGTAGATGATATGCCGGCAAGTCGTACGGCGAGAAACCCATTTTCTGGAAACCTGCTTTTCTCTTCTGCAAAGATTTTCGAGGCTCATCTCCATTACTGGTTCTCGGGTCTAACCTTGTATACTATCATGGCGCGGTTGATCTACAGGATATCGATTTTCACATCTTCCTCCGCCACAATATACACGAGGGTAAATTACTTGGATGACAAGGATTATTATAATGCAGAAACGAAAATCCACGAGCTCCTTTCACTCGAGCCCTTCGTCAATGAGGTCGCTGCAAGTCTCGCCCAAAGAGCTTGCCAGGCGGTCACATTCTGTTTGAGCCCTGATCAGGGGAGCGTTGGGCGGCATCTCATGGTTCCTGTGCTGTGGATGGTGCAGGATTACTCTAACTTTCGCGGTCAGGAAGACTTGAATGACTGGTGCGTGCAGATGTTTGGGGAGCTGGCTATGAAAGGATGCGGGATTGCGTCATCGGCTAGGTCTGTTAGTTATCGGGATTTTGTTCAGATGACTGAGAAGGAGGCAGGTTTGGGTTTTTGATTGAATTCTTATCGAACTTTCTGGGCGAAGAGGTGCATAATATCATTGCGTGGAATCTGCTATGAGAATCTGTTATGAAGTAGGTGGAAGACGCAATACAGATTACATGTACTAACACTTACAGCAATAGCTATATCAATGAAACAATGGAACGTAAAATTCTCGCTTTAATTTCTGGATGTTCCGTATCTAATTACACTCGACGAAATTATGTAGAGCGCACCACGACATCAAAAGACAAATAATGATATTATTATCTAACATCATAAATGAGAATGAAATTTAAAGTATGATGGTATTTAAAGAAGGATTGGGAAGTAGACCATTCCTAGAGACTGCTAAATTAACCCCTCCCAACTAGGTTTTATTGACTCTAGTGAAGTTTTAAGTTGACATAGATCAGGCTTGAAAGCAACACTCCAAGAGCCCTAGACATGTTTCCCGCGAATCTAATCGAGGTCAATGTACCAAATCTCACGAAATACCTTGAAAATACAAGCTCTCTCTGTCTTCACAAGCCGGGTCTTGACAGTTTTCTCAAATCTGTAATAGGAACACCATATCCGATATCTACGCCGTAGATAAGTATTCTAACGGCATATTTAAACGCTTTCTCCACATTGCCACAAGTAACATGTAAAATTTGATTCCAGTAATAAAATGTTTTGGGAATTCCCTATGCGTGTTCTGTTAATTTAATTCACAATATAAGTATCAAGTATCTTACAGTATGATGATGACGAAAATATGAGTTATGGCAACACAAATATCGATTGGGTAAAGGAGACCTTCATATAGCAATAATAATATTGAACCTTGTGCATTTTATAATTTCAATCGGACAAAAATGCGTATAAATGCAGAGAAAAGGCAGAAAATCTTAATATTACTGTCAAGCCTGCTAGATGGGTGCGTTACCGGGAATTAGGGCTATATGTGAGAAGGCAACTGCATCGGCAATATTGAAGTCTTTCTAATTTCATAGTAGATGTAATCATGTTTATTCTAGTAAATAGGGATATCATGCACAATCCTGCATCTTAACAATCATATACTCACATGTTCACAAGTAAATCATCAATTACAGCATTCAAACTCGGCACAATACTATAGGAGCCCAATTAAGAAAACCAAATAACAAAAACGAAAATCTAGACAATCCACATGAATCAATCCTCTCCAGACCATCCAAGAAACTCAATCCCCTCGTCAATTGATGTTCAACAAATCCATCCATCATAGGCTACCTCCTCCGTCACAATAGCAGATCCAAGCAAGCAGACCACATGAACTTGCATATACCCTGCAGCCCCTCACCCTAACGAAGCCCGCGCACAATCGGCTGTTCACAACCAATCACCAGCAGGACTCAAAGTTGGGAGTGCGAATCACAGCGCCCAAGCGAGCCATCCATGTGGCATGTGGCACTTTAGTTCGGGGGCCGGCGGTAACGCGGGCTAACACACTAGTACGCCCTTAGTTGCTGCATGCAAAAGAGGGGTCTGAGAGGGGAAAGCCTAACCAGGAAGGTCATAATCGGGGTGATTGACTGGAATGGACTGCATATTAATTCAGTCTAATGGTCAATGGACAGGGCTAGGTGAGGGGAGGGTGGTACAAGACAACGCCCCTGTCAATTTCTCAACCAGTCGATAATAACCCATAGTCAATGCGTTAACAAAGGCCATTGTGACAAGTAAGACGTAGACAGATCCATAGTTTTGAGGTTGAATGCCGCGCTCTGACTCGACGAGTCAGATATTAACCGTGCATTGCAGCGACTGGCGAGGCCCGTCAGTGGTGGCGATAACCCGTGAGTGGGGGATGCCATCATTCCAGTGGTGATTGATTGAGCGCAGTAATGCGGCGCTAACGGGTGAATTAACGAAGCAACGTCATGTCATGCGCTGCGATTCCCTGCACAACAGGCTACGGCATCACATTGACGTGTGCGGGGTTGTACGATCTAGGAGCTTAGGGAAGAGTATGTGGAACAAGGTGTAATTCGATTACATTGTATCAGTGTATAGAAATAAACAACAGGGGTATCATCGCAGGATGAACTCCGTATAAATGAGATGGGTATCTCTAGAAACGAAAACGAAATACTAACGCCAAGGAAATGGCTGGACAAAGGAAATGTAGAGAAATGAGAAAATGACACAAATGCTAGGGCAAATCAAAGACAACTCAAATGCAGTCAAAACGATGTAGTGATAAATCGACCCGCAAATGCAATGCAATGAAGCCGGCCCCGGTGTATCGATGCATCGAAATTAAACAAAGTGGTATAGTAAATCACTTTTGATCTAAGAAACATAAATCAAACGGTCGACTGACGGCGGCTCGACGTGCGCGACGGGCGTAATATCGTCTCGCAGTTTGCGTCGAACCGCATATCCCACAGTCGGATACTGTTCATGAGCTTTTCGGTATCTTGGAGCTTCCGGTCACGTCCAAAGATGGACGCAACGAATTCGCAGCCCGCGTTGCGTCCCATCGAAACGGGCACGCCGCGGCCGCTTTCGCGCTTAGCCGCCTTCCACATAAAGTGCTCGCAGTCCTTGAGCAAAACCTTGAACCGCGTCCACAGACGGTCGCCACTGTCAAGAAAGTCGTTTAGCAGTTCGCGAGACTCGGAGCGGCGAACCCGATCGAGGCATTCGTCCGCGCGCTTGACTTTACCAGCGAGCTTGATCAACAACAGCCACAGTTCGCCGGCGACGTCGGCCATTGGAGTCGAGGCTCCGTGATAGTAGACGGTCCAGTCGTAGATCCACTTTCCCAACGAGTTGGCGTCAAAGACACTTCCGAGCAGCAGGATTGGAGCCTCGGTCGGATCCCAGTTTTTGATGGAGTAGCCTGTGGGAATGCCAGCGGCCTCGGCGTCTTCTTCGGTCGCCTTGCGTGCTGCTTTGGGTGGCGTGGTCATCTTGGGCTTGGGTGGCGAAGTTCGAGTGGAAGTGGAGGCACGACGAGCACGGGATCGCTTGACATCTTCTTCGTAGATGGGGGGAACCTGAGAAAAGAAAGAAGAATGATCAGTCGTCGGCCTCGGCTTGCGTGGAACGGCAGAGGCATATCGCTCAAAGCGGACGCTTTGTGGCTCGCGGTAGATGTAGGCCGGCTCATCGTCTGCGTCGTCAACCACATCAATAATGATAGGTCGTTTCGGCGTACGCGAGGGACGGACGTAATCGTAACCAAAACGAAACCCATAGGCAGGCATGTCACCCGGCATGGACGCGCGGTGCTTCCTCTTTTTCTTTTCAAAAAACGCACTTACATTGTCGTGCTTGCGCGGGGACGCATATTCAGGCACCGTGTCGTAGTTGGTGGCGTATGCCGAGTACCATCCAGACTCCCTGGGGGATGCATAACTGGTTTTACGAGCATGTCGCTTGGCCGAGCCGCGAGGAGAGGCATTTGCATGGGGCGAGGCATAGAAAGGGTTGTTGGGGTTATATTGAGGCGACGCCGGAGGAGAAGTGGTGTAGTCGTATGCAGGCCACCCGCGAGGTGGGCTGGAGTAGTGATACATTATTCTTAATGTGTCGAGACCATGGACGATCTGCTGTATGTGATGGTTGGCAGATCAAATGCTCACGGATATCAGAGTGTCAGGAGATGGGACGTCAAAGAACCCAGGAAACGCAAACGCAAGGGAACGAAAAAACAAACACCCGCTTATATTGTACAGGATATCAAAACGACTCTAAAACAACCAAATAGATGGAGTAAGACCGTCACCGCGGTACGGGCTTCGGTCGAGGAGAGGAGAGGGGTTGAGCGTGTCTTGACTGTACGGGCATTTGAGCGTTGCGAAGGCGAACACGGTGGTTGTTCGTCGTAGAGGATCCGACAACGAGAGGATCCACGAGAGTTGATTTTGGGGGGATTCTCCAATTCTTGCTCTCTGGACACGAAGCGGCCAGAAAGTGCTAGAATGAGCTAAGAGAATATGGATATAATAACAATTATGAGCAGATGCAAGAGTAGTTGTGTGTGGTCTGGTAAAGCCAGTGGCTGGGAGGAAACAAGAGAGAGGAAAGCGCGGGCGTGAGCGATGGGGCGCGGTGGTATTAATAATTGTGGGCGCCAGGGACAATACGCAGTACGCAGGCAGTACCGAGAAAAAAATACGGCGCAGCCGGTATGGTACCGCACTATGAATGCGGCGCTAGCACCGGGGGCGGGCGGCGCGTTCCCGGCTGCCTTTGGCCCTTGTGGCCTTGCAGCCCAACTATGAGGTGCCCTATTCCTATTATCTTTCACTTTGCTTTCAGTATTCAAGTATTATTAGTTCCTCGGTGTTGGCTGTGCAGTTCTAGATGACTCACACACAGGGAGAGTCAACAGAAACTACTATGTGTAATCTATTATCCTGAGCAAGACATGGTTACATGGCGGGAGGACTACCCTACGGAACACGCACTCGTCCCGTCGCCACACCTCCCCACAGTATTCTGGAAGGCTGAAGCCGAGAACATACTCTGCACACCCTCTTGGCCTAAATGAGGGTGTGCAGAAGTCTCCTCGGCGCCATTTCAGGGCCCCCCATTAGCCAGCGCGACCATCACAGTCGCAGTATCACAAAGTACGAGGGCTGCTCTTCAGAATAGGCATTCACCCTGTCAAACTCAACCTCAAGACTCACTTCCAGCGCGCTCGCTTAATTGTGAAAAATTTTCCTCCCGCACAGATCAGAGAGATGCCTGCGTCGCCTCGAAATCAATAATAACCCCTGGTTATGATCAATGCGCTGCGACGCTCAACGGCTAGTCTGAGCCGCTGTGCTGGGATCACAGCCACTAATTTCCACTAACTTTGATTAAAATGAGGGATAGGATAATACCTGCCGCCTGGAAACAGTCATAATCATGATGACTCGATGACTACATTTCATGAAGTCCGCCGACAAGCCTTAAGGGGTTCAACTGCAAGATTCAATGCACATGCAAGATGGTCGCGGCCACTATCCTGTAGCCTGGGAGGATCGCCGATTTGCCACTTCAAGTCTCCATGATTATGATTGAGAGTACTTCTCGGTTATTATTGGATCGAGCTCAATAATGCATTGAATATACGGATGTGTACGCCGAATATTATGATTAAATATGATTGTGGCTGCCTTGACTGTCACATCGTTCGGAGTTCCTATCGCTATTTACTCTTTCAACTAACTGCTAGTTATTCTAGAGTCTTATTATCATGAAAGCGAATATTACCATGCTATCGTATTCGCTTGTTCGCAAGGACCGTTACCTGTACGTAACTATTCTATCTTTATTCTTGCTCTTCCGTCTCGATTCCACCAGAGTCTCATACGATCGACAACCTCATCTCCTTTTGAGCCTACCGATAACATACCGCAAATAGGCACACAAAGACTCGCCAAAAATAGCCATTCATACATTCTTTCAGAATTCAACTGTGAAAGAAGAACATTTCGCGGTATTCAGCTGATAGATTCTAGATTTCGGCAAAAATAACACACCTGCATCAATAATAAGCTGTAGATATGGTGTGTAGGACATGCATTTAATAACCTTCCAACCAACAGTACCACCGAAACCTCCTTCGGCCCGTAAGCGCCGCCGAGTGGCTTGAGCTAGCACTCTCGCCCTGCAGCCGAGGGGGGGCCAGCGGTTGTTCTCAGCGCGTTCCGCCGTGTTGTTTCAGCTGACGCAGCCCTAAGAGTCAGTCAAATACCAATGAAAATAGGGGGACGGTTAGACGCCTCTAAATAATATTAACCACTGACCTTTCACTAAGTATCTCTTTTTCACTCCGTTTGCGCCTGCTTATGCACCGTCGATCTCCTGCGTGTACTTTTTCCGCACTGCCTCAGACTGGCTGGCAGTGGCAATAGTGGCTTTAGCTGAATTAGTCATTCCATTTCAGATTTGTCAGGCGGTCGGTCATGTGCCTTCCAAGCACTCAGCTATCATGTTCGAGCATTCTACCGTATTCTCGCCACTCCATATCTTCGCCCTCCATTTGCCATTACTCTGTCCAATCTGGATGGAAAGATTTCATGATGAAAGATGACTTGTCCGGCTCTGACTCATAAGGAAATCACATGAACGGTTCATTTTCTGTGAAGTGTTAGCAAGGCTACAGCTCGTTGCGAAACAGGGCCAGCAAACCGCATCATTGTTGTCAGCCTATCAAAAGTCATATATCTGTCTCTGCTCTTTCAACTCCTTTGTCTAGCCTATTATTCGGCTTCTGGGTCGCAGAACAAGCAAGGAGTCAGATACTGACTATTCAGCACTGCCTATGCCGGCCTCCAATTCCATCACAGAATCGCTCGAGCAAGGCAACAACAAAATCTAGGCATGAATCACGAAATTGCAGCACTTAGTCGTTATTCTTACTAGTATTTCCTAATACTAGATCTAGAATGGATCCATCGACAAGTCCGGTATACCCGCAACGGGCACTATCCCGCGCACCCAGACTTTTGTCAACGGGAATGCCGTCAAGTGAACCACGGTACATCCTCGGGCATGTATTTTATTTTTATCATTGATCGATCGATGTCATAACCACATTCTTTCCCCATGCTGAGGCTCAGCTGACATCACTAGAAAAGCTCAGCCCAACACGATCAAACAATACGAACCTTGCGTTGCTTAAACTCACCACTTGATACGCAATACGATACAACCTCACACACAACATCTATTTTCTTACCTACATTTTACTGTAGAACCTCTCGTCACCGCCATTCGCTGCTCTGCTAGCGTCTGGCATCAACCCGGCAACGCTTGACCGCCTCGCCCAATACTTTCAACTGGGCCGCAAACCACTGCACCTAACGCGTAGCTGCAGGACAATTGATCATCGCCTCGTGCAAAAGCCTCCACTCGTGCGCAGAACGCAGGATTTAGTACTCTCTGTAAGTCTGTAACTAAGTTTAGTCTCTGGTAAAGTTACTCACGCCTAGCGATGTACGTTCCCAACCAGCTTTTCGGGACTGCTGGAAATTCTCCGCGTTTACGATGTACGACCTACAGAGCTGGTAGTACAAGTCAACGGGTATAGAGTGCAGATACGTAACTAGCAGTCTAGCACTGATGACTGCATGGTGTATACTCCACTTGGAAGGTTTCCGCGTGCGCCTGGTTGTTACATTCTGTCATTCTGATCATCATCGTCCTGATCGTCGAGTACATGTACGTATCAACGGTGGCTTGGTTCGATACATGTATAGAATAAATCATTAGGTACTCCGTAAGTAAGATAAGTGAACCTCCACTGGTGTCAGCAGTGACATAGGACATAAGCCTGTTAAAAGAAAGGTTAGAAACCGGTTTGTCACCGACTTTTGACGCACAGTCACGATAAGTTGATATTGGGCAGAAATCCGCTATTCAAAAAACCTTGCGTATTTGTTCACTCCAAAGTCTCGATCAAGCAGCCCAACATGGCAATAGTTCCCAAACATCACGCGACTACAATTCTCTTACGTTTTTATGATTAGAATACTTGTTGTGCGAACAGCACACTAACTCAATAGGTTGACAGGAAAGAGCACACTGCATGTACTAAATTAGAGAGGAGATGCGTTGGCTGCGCACTAAACCGGTCCGTATGCACAATCCACCAAGGCTTGGTATGCAAACGGTTCTCACGCTATTTAAATTATTAATAACAATCCGGTTGGTTGGTTTCCATCTCGCCGGTTTTGAATGCGACGCCAAACGTCACAATCAAGTCCGATTAGCGTGCAGTCGACATCTTGTTTATGCTGCTGGGAGTTGAATTCAGTAAGGTAGCAAGTTAAATTCTTCTTCATTTTAAAATTTTCCTCTTTTTTCTCCCTCTTTTTATTAGTTAGAAATTAGATTGACCAACTATATCAATAGGAACAGCCCCTTGCTCTCAACACACTCCATACATATATCTATCGAAGAAATATTGAACTTCAAAACATCGAAGTAATAATCATTATATAAAAGTGTTAAACCCTGCATGACAGAATCGGTCAAGGCATTTTCGTATAATAACAAATACCAACTTTTGTTGGTTTGTTTATACAAGGCTGGAATGCGTAATACTCTCTAACAAGGTAGTCGGCCCCTTGCGGCGACTGCAGCGTCTGTTGGGGTGGCCAGGAGATACCCTCAACTCAACCACTGCTAAAACTCGGCAGTCGCATTGTTTGTTTGTTTTTATTTGGGTGTTGCCATTGTTGCTAATATTATGACTACTAAAAAGTGTAATGTGCGCGTATTTGTTTCTCGGCCCAGCTAGCGGTCAGTGCATGCCTAGCCTGCCTTTTGCCCTTACCCTTGCCCTAGCCCTAGGCCTGCCTGCTCTGCCCTTATCCTGATGAAGCTACATACTTACCATTTTGGGCCATGTGTACTATTAGAACAACAAATAGTCTAGAAATATATTAAAACCTCAAAGACATGATCGACCATTATTCATTCTAGGTTAGGGCCGCAGAACCACAATTGAAAACCCAATAAACCAACCATTCAATGCCGACGGGCTATCATTGGCCCCTACGCACACACATAGCAGCCTGGACAATGCGCAGCCTTAATTGCACGTGGCTGCCCCTCGAGTAATACTGTAAATAGCTTTACTAGCAGCAGCAGCACGACGGCCCCAGACATACCGTACTTACCTCCGCCAACAGTTGACAACGGCATATGCATGGTTAATAATAACAATCCCGATGGACTCATCTATGTTTTGGGGGTAACATATTCTGCAGTAGTCTGGTCACAGCACTGATTAGGATATAGTTTACTGCGCTAAGCCCCTCTTTCAATGTTATTAATAATTATTATTCTTGGTGGTGTGGAAAAGGCAACCTGGCAACTTGTGACACAGGTTTCGGCCTTAACCTGGTTGTGCAACCGCGCGATATTTTGATTCGATGTCGTCGGAGGGTCTGCTTTATGTCAGTTTAAAGCGCCTTCGAAGGTAATGCACGGCAAAAAGGTCGAATTAATATTTTCAAGAGCTAAACTTTGATGGACACGATATATTATTGTTGATGATGTTGCATGTATCAATTGATCAATCAAACTCAACGTTTCTCCTATCTACAGAATCCCCTCCATATACACAGGTAAATGTATATAGTCTGACGCATCAAGATAGAAAGAAAATGAAATTCTGTTGGGCGTTCATGCATCTGCCTCTCAACCAGTATGTATCCATCTGCTGGTATCATCAGGAGGGGTAAATCAGTTCGGGCTGCTCGGCTAGGGTTAGTCAGGCCTTCATGCTTGATTCCATGCATTAGGGCGGTACAGAGATCGAATTTGCGATACGAGGTGGGGCTAGACAACCACATTCTCAGACTTGGTCATAAACGTTTGTTTTTATTCGCAACGAATAGTTTGGTAAAATAAATTCTCCGGTGGTGCTAGTCTTACGTAGCACAGCGGTGGTTGATATATTGAAATAGGGTTCGGGGTTAAGCCCTATACATTTATCAGAAACCAACCTATATGTTATACGATACATTAATATTTGATTATTCTACTACCAATCAAATCGACAATTCCGGATTGTACTCTTTCAAAACACCCCATACTTCCCTCCACACCCGCTTCTGCAAACCTTTCCACTCTGCTTCAGTTAACCCTGGGGAAAGGTCATCAAACTGATCATTTACCCACAACCGCCCATTGGCCTCCTCGCCCTGAAATAACCCAGTCACTAATGTCCTACTCCCTTCCTCGGCCGATCTCGCATGGATAGCATTATACACCACCATAAACAACCGCATACTTAACGGAAAGTTCCTACCCAGGTCCGTCTTACATTGCCCTGGACAACATGCCAACAGAATCGGGTCTTCGGGGCTCCCCAACTTCCCTTGTCTGCCACCAAGAGCCTCTACCAACCCCTCAAGAACAAACATAAGCAGAAGCTTGGGCTCGCAGTACCCTCGCTCAAGCGTCCAGCGTTTGGGATCGTTGAAAAACTGCAGTGTGCTCGCTGATTCATCATCAAGGATTGGCGAGACATCTTTGCTCATCACATTACAATACCCCGCAGAATCAACAAACTCCAAGACACTGCCCGGCGTCGCTTTGAGCAATGGCAGGAGTTCGACTGTTACCAGGGCCGTGGAAAGTACGTTGACCTTATAAGCCATCTCCCAGCCCCCTTCGACAAGCTGATGTTTCGGCGATGCCAGACCGGCGCTTAGAAGCACGCAGTCCAATGACTTCGTGGACCGTTTAACTGTGTCTGCAAATTGGCTGACTGATTTGAAAGAGGTATACTCGATGGCGATGACATCTACAACTGAGCTATCCAGCGCCGGCACTTGGGCCAGGATTTTGCTTTTGGTAATCTCGCCTTTGGCGACTGTTCGCGTGCCGAGTATTAACTTCTTCGGATTGAGTCCTGCGATTTTCAGTGCCGCTTCGTACCCCTATTAACCACGGGTTTATTAGTATTCGGACAGCTTGTGAAAAGAGTCTTAGGCTCATACAACACCCGTATTGCACCCAGTCACGAGGACCGTCTTCCCTGCGAAGTTTTTGGTAGGTTGTGCAGGAGGGTTACGAACTGCCCGGCGCTGATACGAAGGGGAGACTTTGCCGTATGGGCCGTTGAATTGAACCATATTGAAAATTCTCAGTAAGACTGATCAGGTAGTGTTTATTTTTGCTACTTCATTCCAGAGCAGTCCAGAACGAGTGGCTGTATATATTTCAGTTTATTTAGCATAGTCGGTGATCCGGTGTTTCGGTGTCGGTGTACACTTTTTCTCAGCCAACATCGAAGGGAAGGAATACCGACCAGGTTGCTCTATTGCGCACAGTATACATTTATGATCCTCGAGTAATAATTTGAAATAAACTCCTTTATATTACTAATTACTACTGAGTTGCATGTTACTTTATTTGGTTTGTGGGGCGCGATTAGACATTTCAATGTATATACATGATGTAAGTTAAAAACACAGCTATCTGTTATTCTCATCATATTCGTATCCAACGAACTAAGACTTGCAAAATCAAATACGAGACAGAATACAAATGGGTATCAATCAACCTCCAAATGCGAAATAAGTCCGCAAACTCCCGAAACATGCATATATGGATTCTCAGGTCACAAAAAGTCACAATACTCGACAACAACATTTTAACATCAATTCGACCGGGTAGAAAAAACAGACCATCTCGTGCTTTTCCGACTAGCGCGACTCGACTGGCTACTCAGTCGATGACCGACACTCGGTGCTTCGCCCTGACTAGACTGCAGACTTCTACGGCGTCGTTGCTCTTGGCCGCGTTTCAGCGACTCAACGAAAGACAGCATTCCGCGCGGAATAGCCGCCGTGTCGAACTTTGCGTCATAGTCACTCAGCAGTTTCAGTATGGGAATAGTGAAAGGACCATTGTTAGAAGCAGCGAGGGTTGCTGCTGTCTGGTTTTTTGCGTTCGTTGCTTCAATATCGACTCTGCCAGACTTGAGAAGGAGGCTCGCGGCTTCGAAGTGCTTGAATCGAACGCAGTAATGCAACGGCATCTCGCCGTCGGCCAAATTGGCTGCGTTGACGTCGATGTTTCGGGATAGCAAGAGTTTTATAATCTCGTCGTCGCAACTAACTTTTCCTCGTAGTAAGTGGTGTAGTGCGTTCATTCCGTGGTTATCCTGGGCATTCACGTCTGCAGAGAAATGTCGGAGGAGTAAATCAATACATCTCAAATCCGATCTTTTGGATGCGATGAGGAGAGGGGTCAAGCCAGATGGGTTTCTTTCTTCGACATCGACATGAGGGCGGTTCATATGTATCGATAAAGATTCATACCCTTCCTCAGTCGCCGCGCATAAGCTCTGGGTTAGAACTCGCGAGGTTTCCGTAGCCGCTGTTTCAGAAGGTGGACCTTGTGTATCTGACATCCCTCGTTCGGACGGCGAACTCGATATGATGCTTTGATGAGCCAAGTAAGCTGAGCTTGTCGACGCCCTGTGGCGACGCGGAACTCGCATTGGGATAGCTTGCGGTAGGGGATTGTCGTTTTTATTGCTGTTCAATGAGGAATGCCTCTCCCTAAGCACTTTTGACAAGGCTTTATCATTACTCAGATCAGCCACCTCGCTCCAAATTTCGGCACATGCTTTGGCCAGGTACGCCAGATGCGTGTCTGGAAAACTCTCTGCATTGTTCTTATTCACCAGATCTTCCACCGCAGTATACGACGTTTGGGCAACCTCGTTCAGACTCGGAAGTGTAATATCGTGATACTTATCGTATCTGTACAGGCAAAATCTAGCCTGGGCATGATACAGCTGCGCTCGTCGAAGCGGGGTGATTTTGCAATATTCCGGCCCGTTCTCGGCGGTGGATTGGTTGAGCTCGGCGAGCAGGGATTGTGCTTCTGATAGCTTGCCTTGCATTTGGTAGACCTCTGCAAGCCAGATCTGCAGGTCAAACCATTGCTCAAAGACCTGTTTGTGATGCTGATAGCGATTCTCCCCGTACTGGATTGCTCGGTGCAGGGACCTCTCGCACTCATCGTATCTGCCCTGCTCAGACTCTTGCTTCGCTTGGATAATATTCTCGTCCAGGATAGTCGTCATCAGGTCCAGTGACAGACGAGGGGCTTCTATTGTCAATCCCGGTGACTTCAGTGGCAGAGGAGAAATGAATGGGGTGATATCCAGGGGATGCTCCAGCATGATGGTTATCTCGCCTGTGCTAGAAAGAGACTCTATTTCGTGAGAAGCCTGGCTGGGTTCAGATCCACTGCGAGACAGCTTATCCATTAATGAATCCGCGGTCCGTAATGCTCTATCTGTAGTCTGCATCCATTCATGACCGTCTTGGTCGCTGCTTGTAGTTATTAGCCATGAGTGTGTTTGCGAACTGCGTTGTCCGTCGTGTTCGGCATGCCTGCCATTCGAAAGAACATGTCGTAGCGAGCTAACAATATGATCTCGAAGCATTTCCAACCCCTGATACTGTTCTCGTATATCGAGGAGATGTCTCTCAATGCGTTCTCCTCTCGCGACCTGATCATCATCAACGAATCTATGCACGCACCACAATCAGCATTTCGGCAAAGAAACATAAACATAAACATACAACTTCAAACAACTCAGCAAGAGCTGAATATTCCCGACATTCGCTTGGATTTTCGCCTCTATCCGCTGAATCTCCGGCTTGCGAATCTCCTGCACAATCTGGCCCTTGACTCTGCTCGGTAGCGAGTCATTACCCTTGTTCATGGTAAGCTCTTCCAACCGCGACGCGCATGCCATGCAATCCGCACTAATGTCCCGTGCCATTTGCCAGATTTCCTCTTCTTCCTGTCGGCAGTTTAACTCGTTACTGATATTACTGACACCGCCGATGCTTCCGCCGCCACCATTACGCGGAATGCGTCTGCTGTCCAGTCGTGCGGTGAGGTAGGCGACTGTACGAGTCAGGAAATCGAGTTTGACTTGTAAGTCATGCTGGGTTTTGGGAGCGTTGCGGACGTTGCTGATGAATTTCGCGGCCTGGGTGGCAGCGATGGCAGCGTTGCCTAGCAGCTGTAGGATCGCCGCTAGGGACGAGATGGCCTCCATTTGTCGGTGTACGTGCTAGTATCTACATGGACGGAGAGGGTGAGGTTGAAAAATCGCTTTCATTCAGTCAGAGACGCGTGGAGTAGAGTATAGATCAGATAAACGACAAGATGGGATGGATATGAACAGATCTGGATTCTCGAGAACATGCGTGTTGTTTTGCGCCCTCTCGACTATTCTGACTCAGTTACAGCAGCACTTGCACAGAACACCTCAGCCTCACCTAGCCTCACCTCGTACTGTGGCCCTGCCAATAGGGGCGATCGGAGCGCTGGGAGCGCCAGGGTGATGCCCGGCCCAGTGCACATGACATGGCATGGTCAGGATGGAATAAGAGAAGCAGAATGAAGCAGCAATACAACTACCCTACCTCGGTCAATTGTATTTCTTCTGAATAATTGAGTTAAGTCGAAGAGCTAACTTAAAGAGCAGAAATATTATTAATAGCAGTAGAGGAGAAGAAGACGTTACATCCGCATTTTGACCCCACGAAAGACTCCACAGTCCACCACGGACTAAGCAGTAACTAATCAACTAGTGTCGCCGGCATGCCAAGCCTGTGGAGGGGCTCCGGCGTATTATCTAGTCTCCTCCTGTCTCGTATTCATATTCGACCTGCATCCTTATCTCTTGCACTCTGCTAAGGTTGGTGCTATCTCTGCGAACCCTGCATCGGATAATTCTCTGCCAGTATACAGCTCAAATAGCCGGCAGTGAGCGCCTGTAAGCGTCCCACTGATAGAAAGTAGTGCATGTACCTGCAGCCGGCAACCGGCGATGAAACGTTACAGGAACCGACCATCTATGTTACTGCGATAAATGCTTAGAGTTTTTGATTGACGATCATTAAATCACCAAGGCTGAATATCCAATTATGAGACTGATGCTTTTATCCAAGGTCATACATGTTATGATATCATATCATTATCGTCGTCAACCGTCGCCGAACCCCAAACCGTACCGTGCGTCCGTGTTTATACCGCCATTCGGAGGAAAGCTCAAATAGCCCACAGGAAGATAGAATATAAGCAAAATGGAAATAATATTTATACCAAAAAAGAGACAAAAGAAACGAAGGAGTAGTCGCAAGAAGAGAATTTTTGAGAAGAGAGTAAATGGCTAGACAACGATGTATTCGCCGTCGATCCCTTCACTCTCAATAATGCTCTGCCACTTGAACCCGTTCTCGTGGCGAACGGCCGACTCGCCAGCTTGGCCATTGTGGACCTGTGTGCGAAGGTGGGACACCAGGTTGCCGGGTAGTCCATTGAAGTTGTTGTATAGGGTCTGGTCTTGGGCTTGGACGGTCGGGTTTTTGGCCCAGATTTTCTCGAGGAGTTCGAGACAAGAGATATTGTTGTAGAAGCCAGAGTCTTTCTGGATATCTCTGCATCGGTTCCGGATGGCAGCCCGGTGCTCGACGTAAACACATTCAGACCCGGTGATGAATAGCGGCCATAGCAGATAGACATCAGAATGAACGGCCGCGATATAGTGCATCGCGGTGAGGACGAAGGTTTGAATGCGTGGGTGCGTAGACGGGAGGTCGGGATATGCGAGGCGCTCAGTGTATAGTAACGCAGAGTACCGGAACGCTTCTGAGATATTTGATAAGTCGATGAGATTCTTTGGTGCCACTAGATGATTTGAGCCTGGAGACGTCGGAAGCGGTGTAAAGGTCGGCGCAGATGTCGGAGACGACGAAGATGAACAGCCGGAATAGGGAGGGGAGAGGGTATTTGGATCGTAGCCGGGGGCCAAAGAAGGGACATCGAGTCGCCAGGATTCTAGTTGCTGTCGTATCGAGTGCCACTCAGTCCAGAACTCCGCATTACCAGACTGTATTTGCGGGTTCGCGTAGAGATTCGCCGCATAGGCAGCATTCATCCCGTTGGGCGTGTAATGCGAGATCGACTGCGGCAAAACAGGCATGGCAGTAGGTGGGTCCATGTCATATGAACGGTCGACCGGTTGGTTTTGGGCGAGGATGTTCAGGCGGCCGAGTCGGGCAATGATCTTGAACAGCCGCCCATCGCAACCGGCCAGGTTTTCGAGTGCCCACTCTTCATCAGAAAAGCAGGTCATGTCAAGAAGGGGTCCTTGCAGCTGGCCCTCGCGGTTGTTGATGGTTGCTGTCATTGCATCAAACCAGGTAAACATCCTCGTGCACCACTTGGCCTCCTCTGATTCTATAGCATTGGTACGGGATCGCATCGCCAGCAGCTTCCGCACTCCTGCGAATTGAGTCTGGAATTGAGCCACACCAGTCTCGCAGATGTGGAACAGACACAGGATCAGCAATGTTGCCAACACTGAATCATGGTGCCGTTTCGAGGGATCGGCTAGCTGTGCATTCAACGATCTGATTGCTACCGATTTGTGGAGGACTTCTTCGTGATTGTTTCCTCCAATGTCCTTGATTCCATACCGCGCCTGGAATGATGCATCTGTAAGCGCGCGGTGAGCCATTGATGACATGCGAGCCGGCTCCGTTCGTTCGGTCGAGAGAATCTTTTCCTCTCGCCTTTGACGTATATTGCTGGCTGACAGGGCCGCAATGGCGTGCTGCAGGGTATCGCTATGGTGCGCTAACTGCAGAATTCGCGTGCGGTACGGGTTGGTAGGGCTATCGAACGCAACTATCACAGGAGCGATAACTTCTGCAAAGTAGCTAATTAAATACCGAATACGCGGTGTGCGGCCCACCGACTGTTCTAGCAGTAGGTCAGGCAAGGAATTGGCAAAGGGGCCATGTGGAAGTGTCCACTGGCCTTGGTCAGCTTGATATATGATTACTGAAGGCTGGCTCGAAGAGTATACTGGCGTGGAGTAGAATTCGTCAACCTCCGGGTCTTCGTCAGGGGACGTGGGCCGCTTGCCTGTGACGGTAGGCGGCCATTGCAATGGAACAGGCTGGTCATGATCTGCATGAATATTGCAGCTATTCGCCTCGTATTGAATATTGGGGGCGATTCCTGAGGGGTGCATCCATGCCTCTGCTGATGGTTCCGATACTCCGGTCGAAGTCGCGTGGAGGTCGAATGAATAAGATGAGAGATGCTGTACACCATCGGGTATGTGCACAGTAGCTGACGGCGCACTTGTGTCGAAAACATGATCTTGGAGCGGTACGGCACTGTGCGAGGCCAGCTGGGGTTGAGCGCTCGTTGCCGGCCACTGCTGACTCTCGGCAGAGACAACAGCCGGAGGGTTTTCGGCAGGCAATTGTTCGGGGTGAGGATGCACAGGGGCGGATTTGAATGTGCTCTGCCTGCGCTCCTTGGGTGACGTGGATGTTCCCTGTCCGTCGGACACTGGGAGCGAGCGGCCTCGCAGTTTGCCACGGCTGGCCACGCCGACCCCCCAGGTCAAGGTGGTTTTATACCCGGAGCAGCCCTTCCCTCGCTCGAGGCATTGGGTGCAATACGGCCGTCGGCGGTCGCATTTGACGCGGGCATTTGCGCATGCAAAGCAGTCATCGGCCGCACCGCCGGCAGTGGTTCTCTTGCGTCGTTTGCGCGTGGCATTCGCAGCCGTCGCTGGACGTGGGTTGTCGGCGGTGGCAGACCCGGACATGGCGCATCACGGTGTGGCGGCTATGCAGGCGAGATAGGAAGATGGACGACTCGGAGACAGCGGCGGGATTGCTCCATGCATCGACTGCGCTGGGACTGGTTTCGGCTGGGAGAATAATGAATGCGCGCAGGGACAGGAGGTATGATTAGTTTACATATCATCCCATCTCATCCCATCTCATCTCATCTCCTCACAGTGACGGGGCGGGAGGTTTAGAGTTGCGGAGAGAGGAGCGACGATCGAAGCAGATGGACAGACTACTGGCCGTATAAGTGCTTGGCTGTGACTTGCCAGTTGTCGAGCTGGTGGATGCAAGCATTAGCCGCCGCCAGCCGAGGGAGTGTTGGGGTGGGTGGCAGATCGTGCTTGGTTGATGCTGAGCAATCAGCAGGCGTGAGGAGAGAAGTTGGAAGTGCCTGGAAGGCGATGGCGGAGACGCTGCTTTGTGGTAGCCCGGGCCCGCGCTAGCAGGGATGGCGGTAGTGGTTGCATTAGCTTTGACTAGGCATTAGCTTGACGAGTGAGTGACTCGCGCCATGATTCTTGTTCAGCTCCATCAATCATATTAAATCATATTATTATCACTATTATTATTATCTGTTGGCGACGATATCGAATGATCATGGCTTGATTGCGAGCTCCGTATGCTCGAGGCTATTGGCGGCATTTCCTGTCGCCGTCGCCAGTCGTGCTGTACTTGCAGGCACTGTACTGTCCATATGCCGCAACTATCATTCTATGATATATGGCTGCGCAGTGTAGAGCCATGCGGACCGCGACAGATCCCTACAGACAGCTTCCAGCAACTGGAGAGAATAATGGGTCTACCTGGATGCAGAGAACAGGATGGCAGATTGCAGGGTCACGTTACTCTGCGTGACCACGGTACAGAAACAAAGCCCGACGGCCGACGTCCGAGCAGCCTCAACTTCGTTTCTTATTATTGTATCATCCATCATATGAGCGTAGTTATTGTTGTTCTTCTCCCTCGTCCTCCTGTAGCGTGCCAGAACGGTGCTAGAGCCCCCCGTCCTGGCTATTATTGAGTCCTTCCGGCGTCGTCGGAGACTACCGCCACGCCCGCACTGGCCGTATCGCTCCGCGCCTCTCATTCGCACGCCAGCAAGCCCAGTCGCGCGACGACCTTCGAGAAGCGCTCAGGGCTCAATGGAAGCCTGAGAATCGGCTTAGCACCGCCTTGGCACCCTCATCCGATCTGCGCAGCCTCCAGAACGCCCTCGCTTGCTGCTCCTGCTCTCGCACCTTGCGCCAGACGGCATCCAGCACACAATTCTTCACGATGACGAGATCAATGCTGCGATCCGGCACGCTCGCCATCTGTCGCTGCACGACATCACGCACCAACCGTCCCCTGTCCTGTGCCTGGCCTGTCCCACCGCGAACGGTACTAGAAGGAAATACGACGTGACAACGGACACAAGGAGCTAGTCGACCGGGCCCCTCTTCATCTCCCTAAGCGAGTGATTTGCCGAAACCCAAAGTCGTGCCTTGATAATCCGCGCCTTTCCATGGGTCGATGGGACGTGCATGCTGCTAGGCTGCGCTGGCAGAGATAGTCCCTACTGCTGCTCGCTTGCCGCGTCTTCTGATTATTGCGTTTCGGGGGAGCCCTGAAACAGATGTGCGCCGTTGATACACGGCTGCCTGGTTAGTTGATCACTGAATATACCCGACTATCACGACCAAGCTCCACTTCTGCTAGCCAGATCGATTGTGTATCTACGCATTCCACTGTGTACCACACTAAACCGCCTCTTAGACGTCAGTTGACTCAGGTGACTCGCATGCTCGACGACGATTGATACTCTATCTGAAGCAGCCATGCATCATCCAATTTTAAAAAAAAAAAAATAATAAATTAGAAACCATCTGCAATGATTATCTCGTCGACGCACCAAACCAGGGCTCCGCTACAAGCTGCTACTCTAACTCCATATTATAAATTATGTTGGGTTTTACGTACTGTCGAGGTGACACGACACGGCGATCATTGACGGGAGAAGCTGGATGATGAGACGAAGCTGATCTGCGACTATCGCTGTGCCGTGCAACAGGAGAAAAAAGAAGCAGACTATGTTCAATTTGTATCCAGGGTTCCTTAATTTTATTATCTTATCATTTTCTATAGAATAATATGTACCACCATGCAGAGAGCCTCCAATAACGGCGATGGTCTGCGCGGGTGCGACTAGACGCGCACTAGTGAGGTTGCAGGTGATTATCGCGCCCTGGCAATAATTAATTATTATCATCCCAATCTCTCACCGCACCATGGCCGTCCAGCGCATCCGGAGACGACTGCGTTCGTGTTCCTTGCTGCTGGCCGCCTTCTTCTTCGTCTTCTTCTCGATCTACATCTACATCAAGCCGTCGTCCAACCGCTTCTACGACGCCCACTACACCGAGTCCCCTGTCGATCCCTTCCGCGGCCGCCAGATCGCTTTCTGGAACTCCTTCCGCGACGTCCTCGATCAATATGCTCCCAACTGCCCGCCGCCCGAACTCAATGCCCATGCCGAGGCTGTTCGCTTTGATGCCATACAGCCCTCCGCCCGCCCAGACCTGCTGGTCGTCCCCGATGACCACCTCGAGGCGATGAAGTCGGCGCACACCAGCTTCGTCGCAGAGATCCGCCGATCAAACACGTTGACTCCAATCCACACGCCGGGATCGCGCGGTTTGGTTTCCATGGCTGGTGGCGCCTTCTTTCCACTGTTTCTAGCGCAGCTCCGCATGCTTCGTCGCGCCAAGTCGACTCTGCCCGTGGAAGTGTTCTTGCGCGATAAGAGCGAGTATGAGAAACACCTGTGCGAAAAGGTCCTGCCGCAATACAACGCCAAATGCGTCGTACTATCGGAGCTACTGGGCTCCACAAAACACAAGGGGGTGGAAATTGAACACTACCAGTTCAGGACCTTCGCCGTGCTGTTCTCGTCCTTTGAGGAGGTGGTGTGGATGGATGCCGAGTGCTTCCCACTGTATCGAGTTGAGGATCTCCTAGACTCGGACCCTTTCAATTCGACCGGCCTGGTGACTTGGCCTGACTTCTCTGCCTCCACAATATCCCCGCTCTTCTATCACATAGCGCAGCAGGAGGTTCCGTCGATGGGCCTGCGCGCTGCGACAAAGACCGGAGTATTCATGATCTCCAAACAGTCGCACTTCCTAACACTGCTGCTTGCAGCATATTATAATTACCACGGGCCATCCCATTATTTCGCCCTCTTGCTGCAGGGTGCACCAGGGGCTGGAGACAAGGAGGCCTTCATCCAAGCCGCAACGGCTCTAGGAGAGCCAGTCTACCCGGTCAGTGAGCGGGTAGAGACCTTGGCACATATTGTCGACAGCGGGGAGACTCTCGTCTCCGCCCTTGCCCAGTCGGATCCGACTGAAGACTATCGCTTGACAAGCGAGGGAATCTGGCGGGTGCAAGACCCAGCAGCTGGCAAAGCTCCTCGCGTGTTTTTCATTCACTCCAACTACCCCAAGTTTGACGCCAATGACAACGTCTTTGGCCACAAATGGGATTCGTCGGGATTCCATGCCACTCGGCTGTGGACGACAGAGCTAGATACCATTAAAAGATTTGGGTATGATGCCGAGAAGGCGTACTGGGAAGAGCTCCAGTGGGTCGCGTGCAATTACGAACGATCTTTTCAGGCGTGGGCAGACAAGAGTGGCATTTGCAGCAATCTGCAAGACTACTGGAATACCGTCTTTGCTGATGTCCATGATGAAGACCCGCAGTTTGTCAGTGACTAAACTGGTCTATTATCACCATATCACCGATCTATATCCTTTTCTTCGAGGACTGATGATCGTCCTGCAATATTTGCATATACTCGTAGGATTTTAATGTTGTATGACTAATGACTTGAATATGTGTACATTATACATAATTTACTATGCTAGATTAATCGCACAACCATCACTTCATTTACTTATTTCCCTCTTTTCTCCCGGAGCCTCTGCTCATCTTCAGCTTTCAACTCGGCATCGATTTGCGCTCCCTTGGAGGGTTTGTTGCCGTGGTTCTTGGCCTGCATTCATCAGTCCAGTCCACTCATCACACATATAATAAAAAAAATTAGACGCACCGGCAACGTAGGATCCTTCTTACTCAACTCTGCCTCCCGGTCAACCGGCTGATCCTGCTCGCCTTTCCGCGCCCTTTGCTCTTCGCGGGCGAGACGGTTGGCAATTGATCGATCGTCCTCTACATCCTATCAACTTAGTCCTCACTGAACAGAACGTGGGTGGACGAACTGGAGTCGTTGGCCATATGACTGCCCGTCTGTCCCTCCTTGTACCTCTCCCTCTCCCGGATCTCGGCCTGCGAGTCGACGCGTTGATCGCCGTCGACGTACAGCTGTCCCGAGCCGACATTGGAGGATGCAGCGCCGTGGCGATTTGCCATGGAGGCTTTGGAGACGTGGTTTGCCATGGTGGGATGTGGTATGTTCGGATGAAGAGTGAGAAGTTGAGAATGATTTGAATTAATTGCGGCGGGTGTGAGAATGGGAGACTCTTTTAAATCCTGCTCACTATCGGCAGAAGAGTACATGTACATACATATCAATTGATGTAATATGGACAATGACGAACCGGTGACCTCAGCGTGGGTCTGGAGCAACAATCAGCGCAGCCATTTACATGTGTCAGCATATCAGATAGAGATAATGCGTCTGATAGAGAATGGCCGAGCTGACCAATTGTCCTATTTTATTAAAACAAGACATAGTAACATGCAAAGTAAGCGTATATTTATAATATTTTAATCCTTCAATCAGTGGATATTTCAATTGAGGCTCGGTAGGATCAAGTCATGTAATGTTCGCACATGGTACATGTACTGACATCATCCCGATAAGTCCATCTGCCGCCGCCCACCGCATGCGATAACAGAATCATTCCAATCGCAGTTTAGCGCGTCGGCGAGGGGCGGCGAGCGGTCAATTTTTCGATGCTGTATTACGACTCTACACGTCTTCTCAACAAGCCAATCCAATCTTCACATAAAACGAACCATGGGCAAACGCAAGAGCCTCAAGGATGCCGACAATGATGTCTCCATGTCCGGTCAGCACGGCGACGACGACAGCGGTAGCGACTCAGTACTGTTTTCTCCGTTCTGTTCTATTCTGGTTGGTTAATAAACTAAACTGATTGACGCAGGACACAGATCTCGTAAACGTCGAATTCGAATGGTTCGATCCCCAGCCCGATGTTGACTTCCACGGCCTCAAGACCCTGCTGCGCCAGCTCCTCGACACAGATGCGCAATTGTTCGATATGTCTGCGCTCGCTGACCTCATCCTCGCTCAGCCGCTGCTCGGGTCAACGGTGAAGGTGGATGGGAAGGAGACGGACCCGTATGCGTTTTTGTCGGTTATTAATCTGAAAGAACACAAGGTACGTTTGTACTTCAAGCAAGAAAGCCTGTCTAACAGTATGCGTGTGTAGGACAAACAAGTAATCCAAGACTTGATAAAATACCTCTCGCAAAAATCATCCTCCACGCCCGCTCTCTCTGCGCTTTCGCAGCTGCTGTCGAAATCTGATACCCCGGCCATCGGCCTCATTCTCACAGACCGCCTGATCAACATCCCCGTCCAAGTCATCCCGCCCATGTACACGATGCTGCTTGAGGAAATCGCCTGGGCAATAGAAGACAAGGAGCCGTATACCTTCACGCACTATCTGATCCTGTCCAAGACCTACGATGAGGTCGAATCGAAACTCGATGCGGAGGAATCCCGGCCGCAGAAGAAAAAGAAGAAGACGGCTGCTACGGGCGGGAAATTGGATACCATGTTTTACTTTCATCCGGAAGATGAGGTGTTGGAAAAATATAGCTTGTGTCATGCCACATTTGAATATACGAATAAACAAGCCGAAGGCGCGGCAGATTCGAAGAGGGCGTTCCAGGAGTTAGGCATCAAGCCTGCGGGCAGTCTGATGTTGATTGAGGCCGGCAAGTTTGAAGAGGCTGTCAAAGCGATTACGGAATACGTGAATGCGCCAATATAGATACCACGAAGATATTGATTTCTTTCTGTCAAAAGAGATCTGTATAAATGCTTTAATTATATCCCAAACTATATCAAACAAAGCGCTGTGTCATGCGTCATAATAGTAAAAGTACGGAGAACCGCGCGTTGGTGGGCTACTCCCATTGTGTGCCTTTCAAGCGCTGCATCAAGTATTCCACCTCAACAACCTTGGTTAGTGGGATAATAGTGTTCTACAAGCATCAGCCAGTGCTACAAATACGCCCAGGTGGCACCTTACCTTGTATAAACTGACAACAGCATCCGCGTCAACCTTGTTACGATACTCTGCCAAAGCAGGGTCACTCCCGTACGTCTCTGCCTTCATCTTAATCCGTTCCAGAATCTTAAGCTCAACCTTCATATTCGTGATTGCCTCATCAATCCCCTTTTTGTCCTTGGTCTTGATCAACTGGACAAATTTCTCCGGGTTTTCCTGAAACTTCGACTCTGCCACGAACTTGCCAAAATGTATGCGGCGAGACAACGCCTGCAGCACGTTCACGTCGCAGGTTGCAGACGACCCGTAATTTTCCTGTGACGCGCCGCGATCGACTCGGTCATTGGGGCAGGCTGAGGGAAGGATCTCTTCGATGTAGCGCTGTTTGATGGTGTGGTTTAGGTTCACGTTGTTTGCGTATAGGATTTCCGGGTATTCGAGTGGTTCGAGGATCGGTTCTTCCAGCGCGTCTGGGAAGAAGGGGTGTTCGTCGGGAGAGTCGTAGCGGCGCACTCGAGATTGAAGGCGTTCTTGCTCGCGGAGCAGGTAGTCCATCAGACTAAGGTCACTGCCTGGGATTCTGACACCACCGGGCACATAAATGGTCTGGTTTAGCGGGAATTGCACGCGCTCGATGAGATGGAAGGTGATTGTGTCTTCGAGACGACTTGTACATGGTTAGCGCATGTACTTGACATGGTTCCTTTGTTGTTGAGAGTTGGTTGTGAGATTAGTCATGGCTTACATTAGTTGAGCGCGGATATTGGCGAGGTCGAGAGCTTGCGAGCGGTCAGTGAGGTCGATTGCGGCATCCATGGCGAAGAACAGTGATATGAAACCCCCGCAAGAGATTGTCTATATTTTCGGGTTTGTTGTGCGACAGATTGGTGGTGCAGGATTGTCTGCCATTAAGCAAGCTGGTTGAGTCGAAAGTCTCCGATCTCGCAGCTAGCTGTAAGTATCGGATTGGGACTTGGTGGGGTCTCCGACTGCCTGAGTCCCCGACACAGCAACCAGAGCTGCTCATCATGAACACAGTAATATATGAGAGGAGAATTGCTAGATGAGATACGAGGTGTTCCCTAATGACTCTACTTTACGTCAAGGACCGCGGTTAGTCTGATGAGAGATAGGAAGGCGAGTGAGCGTTGTGAAGTTTCAAGTTCTATCTGGGACACGGGAAAGTAGAGTAACACAAATTGACATGGGAGCTCAAGCGCCAGGACATATTTCATACACTGATCAAAAGTCAGCTCTCACTCCTTGTTACTTGATTATTCATTGTTTAAGGCAGGACCTGGACCATCCCGATGATATCAATTGAAGCCAAACAGTATTTGGTTTATGGTATTATTTAGGACTGGACGGCTATCGAGTGGGGACCTGCTCTGTACGGTACGATACACAAGAGCAGCCAAGCAGCCGCGGCAACCCTGTAATATTGGCTGGGCGAGCTGTCTGTAAAATTACGCGACCGTCTCGGTATCTCGTGCCAAACATTGACAACATCTCTCTCCCAGCAGATGCTGTCCCCAGCTGCAAGGCACACACAACCTGCTACCAACTTGCGCCTTCGTGGTTTTCTTACGGCCCCCGAGCTTTTCGCCTCCAGCCACTCCTCCAGATGGAGGAATACGGCTACGATGGCTCGCATCCCGAACGATGGGACGCGGCATCTCAGGACGACTCGCTCCTGGGTACTGGCTTGACGGTACGCACCCCCTTCAATTCAGCGAGACGATCGGTACGCTAACACAGTCAATCAAACCAGACACGCCATATTGAAGCGTTCGGTCGCAAAGTCACGTCTACGGCGAACCACCTCATGGGCCCGACTACGACTGACACCCACTTCCAAACAGCCCTGACTGAAATCCACCGCGAACTGCGGCGGCCCACGGCTCAACGACGACTGTTCGCACTCGCCCAGACATCGCCCACCGATCTGGTGCGTTCCAAGCTATCTACCGCTGAGATTCAGTCGCGAGCACTTTCCTCCCTTCCCGACGACCTCCTTGCAAACATCCCCGAAGACAAGAGCACCTATTCTCTCTTCCAAGGGTTCCAAGCCACTCTCCCCGAGTCCGAACCCGAGGAGAAATCTCACCATCGACGCAGCTCGAAACATCAAAAGACTATTACTGGTTCTGAGCCAACCAAATCTCTCCCGCCGACGAAGAATGGGCTGCAGACGGAGCGGAACCGGCTGAATCGGCGTTTGGAGATGATGGGCGTTCGCAAGAATATGTGCAGTGCAGAGATCCATGAGATTGATAGTAAGATTGCGAATCTGAATAATATGCGGAAGATTGTCTTGGATCGGCTGGCCGGCTTAGAGCTGGACGAGGGGGAATTGGAGAACAAGAGTATGTGGGTTGATTCGGTGGATGCGCATTTGGCTAATCTTTTAATAGTCGTCGAGCTGGATAATAAAATAGAGGATATGGAGGATGAGCAGGAGGAAATGGTTACGGCGCAAGCGACACCAAAGTCCGAGGCGAACGAGCCTGCTGAGGACCCTGCCCTCGACGCTTCGTTCATGTCGGAGTCTATCTACCAGAAGCTACCATCACCACCGCGGGGCCGGAGAGTCAGATCTATAAGTGGGTTCGTCAAACACAGGGAAGTGGTCGAATGCTAATTGGGTCTTGTAGAGAAAAAGTCAATGCCAATTCTCCACGAACACTTTGAACCCGGCACTAGCATCAAGGAAATCCCAGCTCATAATGACATAATAACGGCACTTGACTTTGACTATCCATTTGGAACAATGGTCAGTGCAGCTTTAGACGACACTGTTCGCGTGTGGGATCTTCATGAAGGAAGGTGTATTGGGTTTTTAGAGGGTCATCACGCGTCAGTCAGATGTCTACAGGTAGAGGACAATTTTGTTGCAACAGGCTCCATGGATGCCTCCATTCGTATCTGGGATCTCAGCCGTGCTCAACATGTACAACACACAAACAGTATTGACAAACCAACCAGCAGCGAGGAAACAGAAGCAGGAGACGAAATTATTCACCAAGAAACAGTGTCATCGCAATCTTCCAACATGGAAGACTGCGAACTATTTTCACTGGAGGCTCATGTTGATGAGGTCACTGCTCTACATTTCCGCGGCAACACTCTCATCTCTGGCTCCTCGGATAAAACACTGCGACAATGGGATTTGGTCAAGGGACGGTGTGTACAGACGTTGGATGTTCTCTGGGCTGCTGCGCAGGCGTCAACGTCAATATCGACTAGCTCGAATTCTCAGTGGCGACCAACAGGACGCCTACCAGATGCATCGGCCGATTTTGTGGGTGCTCTCCAGTGTTTCGATGCCGCTCTGGCATGCGGCACGGCGGATGGTATTATTCGATTATGGGACCTTCGTAGCGGTCAAGTACATCGAAGTCTTGTCGGCCACACCGGCCCGATTACGTGCCTACAATTTGACGACGTTCACATGGTGACTGGCAGCTTGGACCGAAGCATACGGGTTAGCAGGCAACTTGTTCCTTTACTACAAACCAGACTGACTCTGAGCAGATATGGGATCTCCGTACCGGATCAATCCATGACGCGTTTGCGTACGACCACCCCATCACAAGCATGATGTTTGACTCTCGACGCATCGTCTGCGCGGCGGGCGAGAGCGTTGCCAAGGTGTACGATAAGACCGATGGCCACCACTGGGACTGCGGTGCAGGGGCTGTAGAAGGCAGCACATCGTCGATTGTCGAGCGTGTCCGCGTCAAGGACGGATACCTCACAGAAGGCCGCAAAGACGGCATCATTGGAGTTTGGGCCTGCTAGACCCGGCCATGATAGATTTGACTGTGTATTATATTACTTCTTGGTGCATTGTTTATACAGGGGTATGTAGTATATGAGGGTAATCCGATAAATATTTCAAAAACTAGAATTATTAACATGCGTAGAGGAAGCGAGTAGCAGTAGCAACACTGTTGATTCCTCGATAAGAGACGCGCACGGGCCACGTGGCGTACAACAACTTAACGCGTGGGCCGAGATTGTTTGCGCCGCGTCTGATAGCCTCGAACAGCACAGAACAGTTTCTTCACACTCAAACTGCTACAGATAAAGAAAAAGAGAGTGGCGTTTGCGTGGTTATACTACTTCTAGACCGACAGCTTGGTTTTGATTCAACCTCGCGACTACTCAGCTCATGATTGTTGTATCTCGCGGGCCATTTCAGATTCGTTTGCAGCACCAGATCTGACAGCGTGCAGCGAGCAGCATAGTTAGGCCACGATCTGGCTTGGCCTCGATCGTGTGAGTATAACGGACACTGTCTTTGAATGTTAATTAATGGGAAGACGTCATTTCTCGCCTTGCCCCCAACGCAGACAAGCTAACCAAACGGCTGTAGGATTTGAGCATGTCATTGGCTGGTCAACTGTAAACAATTCGTGTCAAATCCAGACATTTTCTACGAAGGTATCTCTCTCTTTCCTCTCACTTGCTGCATCGATTGTCTAACAGTAAATAGTCACCAAACGATGCCTCCCAGGCGGAGCGCTCATCAGGTAGATCCCACCTACAGTCCCTCAGGTGAGTAGCTTCTATTCTTGCTGACTTTAATATCCTACATGTAATCTGACCTCTGGCAGGACGACGGTATTCTCTCGGCCCCGAATCCCCGCCGAGACGCTCACAACGTCTCGGCTCTGAGGGAGTCTCTTCAGTAAACTCATTTTCACTACGGGCGACAACTCCTGATGCCCGGCAACTCCACGCAACCTTGCGCGCAGCATCTGAGAGCCCGACTAAAAGAAGAAGCCAGAGCAGGGTAGAAGACAGCGTACATTCTTCCGTAACACCATCCCCGCCAATTCAACATACCATCTCGACTACTTCAACGCCTAATGCTCCGAGTCTCAACCCCGCTATTGCTACCAATGGAGTCAGTCCGCTGGAGCCACAGACGGACCGTGGATTCTCGTTCTTTCGATACCCACACCTTCCCTCGCTTGGGTTTCGGAGAAATCGCGGCTCTTCGGTGCTGCTGAGCTCCCCGCAACGTGACGAGGAATTTGAGAATGAGTCTGTCGTCTCATGGAGACTAGAACGCGAGCTGCACAAGGATGACCTGCAAAGAAGACAGGCATTTGATGACGAAGCAGAAACGAGTCAGGGACAGAACATCAGAAGACCCCCTCGACGTCTATCAGGACTGACGTGGGCAAACGACACGGCGGATGAGCCAGATCCGACGGCTACGACAGATAGTCCTGAGTCGTCTCCAGTAAGGACAGCAGCAGCAAAAACAATCATATCAAGCAATGTGATGAAACGGGAAGATGTAGAGAGTTCTATTGAGAGTACACGACCGTCGACTGCAGAGTTTACGGCTCCCCCAGTGGACAAACCTCGCCTATTGCCTACGCCTTTAGAACGACAGACCTTCCAACGAGAAACTCGTCGGCGAATCCCTTGGGGTTTCACCGTCATAAATGTTTCCATGGCAATAATCACCGCAGCCATCTTTTTCACTACTTGGCTTACACCAATCAAACCATTTGCACATCGACAAGTCAGCTACTTACCCCTCAACGAAACCGAAGGACGATTCGTCACCCAGCTGACCAGCGAAGTTGACAAACTGGGATTGCAACTTTCATCCATGTCCCGAGATGTACACCGCCTGAACTCCGAGCAAAAACGCGTAGTCGAACAAATCACAGCCGTGCAACCACTATCAGAAACATTACCCCAAATCAATTTCCTTTCATTAGGACTAGGGGCTCGTGTAGACCCAATGCTTACCAGTCCAAGTATCGGCACGCGCAGGACATTCATCCGACGATTCTTCCAGAATCCATTCTTGACATCAAGACAACCACCTCTTCCCAACCCCCCTGAAACCGCATTACAGCCCTGGGACGATATCGGCGAATGCTGGTGCAGCGCGCCGGGGAATACCGGCCAGGCCCAGCTTGCAGTGCAACTGGGACAGCGCACAGTTCCCAACGAAGTCGTTGTCGAGCAGATCCCGTTTGGCGCGTCACCGCATCCCGAACTCGCGCCTCGAGAAATGGAACTATGGGCACGATTCAAGCCTTATTATGGAAGCCACGACGCAGCCACGGCTGCAGCGACCGAAACGCCGGTGACGAGTAGATCTAGGAGACAGGGATGGTTCGGTGGCTGGCAATCAACAACCTCCTCTTCGAAGCAGAATACAAACACATCTCCTCCGTCACTGTCTTCGTTACTGAATACAATAATGGCAACGCTTCATCAAGCTTATCCATCGGAGTCAGAGTCAGCGTACTCAAACGATCGTCTCCTTGGACCATCGTTTTTCAAACTTGGAGAATGGGAATATGATTTGCATGGCGAGTCTGTGCAGCGCTTTCCACTCGATGCGATTGTTGACCTGCCCACATTACGGGTGGACAAAGTCGTTATTCGAGTGAAGTCTAACTGGGGAGGGAATCACACCTGCTTATATCGTGTGAAATTGCATGGGCATGTGTAGAATAGTCTGATAATACTACATTAACTAACCTGTCCATGGTACGATAATGCACATCCGTAGTTAGAGTAGTGGGAACCGCCTAATGGAGAATGGTTCCCGTCAGGCTGCAATATCCGCCATGACACTAGAGTCTATTATTCTTAGAAGTATTTGTTATGTTCTATGATTTGCTGTTCGCGAGGCTTTTCGGATGAGGCCCGCTGACGTCATGACCTTGTTAATTCTTAACATTTTTCCTTTATATTTTAAAAATATTTTGTATCTTCAGACGACAGCATCGAGTGATCTCATGTGATAAAGAATCATTTAATCAACATCAACATTACCAAACTATCAATTCATCAATTGGTCAATTGATTATGACCCGCCATGCCCTCCGCAAACCACAGGCCAAACACACCATCTCGCTCCCCCCAAACGGCATCATCACATTAAAACCCGGATCCCCATCCCTGGTCCGTAGCAGGCCACTCGGGACGAGCGATGTAGTTCTCACATTCACGATCCCACCACCCTCATCGCATACGACGTATATCATGCATATCTCCGAGCTGCAGAACCTCGACTCTTGCTTCGTCCATTTCACACTCTTGACTCAGCAGCAACTGCACTACAATACAACGGCAAGAGACGAATGCCATGTCACGGTCTTCACGGCCCATCGGCAAGACGTAATCCGTGAGCGAGTCGCCGCTCAGATCCGGAAACGGATGAACACCCGGTCTCATTCCCAAATACATATAGTGTGGAGGGAGTTCGATGCTGGAAACAAGACTACTACCAGGGAGGATGGCTCTGATTCGGATGTAGAGGGATTGGTGCAGGGGAGGGTGGAGGTGCAGTATTGTGGCTATGATTACAGCCCCAAAACAAATGTTGATGCGAGGGTGGTTTATGATACGTGTTATTAGACGGTTGATCTCCATGAACGGATGAAATGTTGCATTGTAGATGGTTTGCCCTGATCTCATGGGAAAGCATCGGAGGAGTTCAAATATTGATGGCTATATATCTCCATATATAGGTGGTTGTTTATAGATTGTCACATGCACTTACATAGGAATCTGGTAGAATAGAAAGAATGTTCACAACTCACAGCAACTCCTGAGTCGACATTGAGTGAAGACCTGGCGCAGATCTGCATCCCAGCCACGCACTTATGCAGTGCTGCAGCTGCAAACCAACACGAAAATTCTCGTCCATGTGTGCAGAACATCCCTTGAACCATGTGATACGTGGCTTGCCGAGGAAGCGCCTTGCGTGAGGCAAACCGGGGTGCAGATGCGATTGGATTGATGAATTACATGTATTGGTGGATGGATGGATTAATGCCGATGCTGACGGAGGTCGTGGGAATATTGATCAATCGATTCTTCACTATCCATGTTTTACATTATTATTACGGTGGTTGTGTTACTATCCGGGGCTTTCCTACGTATGGCGTCGGTAGAGTTCAGCGTGCAAGAACCAGGCACCACATTTGTCTTTGCGCTAAACGAACAGCCAATGACAAGATTTATCGTCATGAACGTAAAAAATAAAACCTAAATAATCATGGGAAAACAAAACATAAAATAAAACAAAAATAAAAATGCAAAGGCTGGGATCGTCAAAGCTGCGGCTTAACTGGCGGAATTAATCTTTTAATGCTGTTTCAACCTGCCCTGTCGCGCATGCTGATTGGCTGGACGGCTGGTCAGGGGCTTGGTGGGGCGCCTAACAACGTGCGCCAAACTTACCGTACGCTGATGACGGTACTTTACGGCTACCTAGCCACTAGGTAGCCGTATTTTTGGTAATACTGTGACGACCAGCGCTGTCTAGAGTGCGGGCAGCGAAATTGAGCAAAATTGAGCAACGTCAACATGTTACTAATAATGATAGTATTATCGGTTAATGTTGTGTGAGCTGGTCCTAGTTCGGATCTCCACAGTTCGTTACCTCTTTACCTTCACTTGTACTCCGTACTCCGTATCTTATATAAAGTGTATGAGGAATGGCAACCACAGAATAATTGAATATTGAGTTGGGAGACCCCTGACCACCGCCTTTGTATGCTGGCCGCAGTACTGCCACGCGAACCACCTTGCTACCTACTAACTAGCTGCTAGTAATGGTCAAGACTAATCCCTCAAGGCCGCCTTAGTATGTCTTAGCAGGAACTTGGGCTGAGTGTGCTAACTTCCAACGACCAAGTCCAACAGACGCTGTCACGGTGGGCCTCAGGCTGCCCGTTCCGACCTGCCGCGCGGTTCGTTGGCTGTCACGATCGTTGAGAGTTAACCCTGGTGCGGTCGTTTGAAAAGTGAAAGTGTATAAGCTGTGTCAGGGGCGTGTATGACACGGGGATAACAGCCCTCGCCATGGCATCAGGAGAGCGGTGCGGAGTCTTGCAGCCAGTACAAGAAAGTGTATAGTGGATAGTGGATGGTGGATAGTGTATAGTCGAGGCTAAATAATCGCAGACTTAAGTAAAGACTAAAAAGGCGCTACGGTCCACGCTTGCCCGCCTAAGGACTCGCAGTCTCCCCTGGACAAACTCGAATAATTTCCCGGCCAGCCTGGACACCCATGATAATAATTATCTTATCACCTCCCCATGTCTTGCTCTCACCACTCCCTCCTCCTCACTCCTCCTGCTCCAGCATTGACTCGGTGTTCTGCTGCGTGTCTGACTGTCTGCATCCTCTTCACCGCTGCTGTGTGACGTCTCGGCACCGCCGTCTGCGCTTAGAGCTTTGACACGGTCGCGGATCCTCCCGCCAAATAGGGGGCGCTTTTTGAACGACACGCCTGTCTACCCTATCAGTGGCTGGCACTGGCTGCGCGCAGGACGCCTTTCTGCCTGCTATTGTTCCCATCGTTCGTTTTGGCTCGTACAGGAACCGATTCGCCGCGCTAATTGTGACATTCCCACCGTTAACGAAGAGCCCTGAGACTGAAGATCGAAAAACGACACATCGAAGAAAACAAAGGGAAAAAAGGGTTGGCTCAGGCCGACGGGAGGAGCTTACAGGAGAAGAAGAAGAAGAAGAACTTAATCATAATCGCACACGATGACCGTCTCTCCCCCGGGATCGCCCACAGGCTTGCCAACGCGCCCCATGAGCGCCATGATCCGCCCTCCCAGAAGCACAAGCCGGATGAGCACAGGCAGTCGACCTGGTGGCAGTCGCGCATCCGACGAGGACAGCAAGACCGCCGTCAAAGTTGGTGCGTATTCGTGGGGGGTGTTTTTTGATGTTTACTGACCACCTCGCGATGCAGCCGTCCGTGTGCGCCCACCCCTGCGACCCACCGATCCGGGCTACGAGTTGATTCCGCAGCGCTTCCAGCGTTCCATGGTCCATGTCACCTCGCCCACCAGCTTGGCCGTCGATGTTCCCCAGGGCCGCAAGCTGTTTGTGTTTGACAGGGTCTTTCCGGAAGCGATAGACCAGGGCGGTATCTGGGAGTATCTGAGTGATAGCGTCAACTCGTTCTTGCAGGGCTACAATGTCTCCATTCTGGCGTATGGCCAATCCGGTGCCGGTAAATCGTACACCATGGGCACATCCGGCCCCGGGGAGCAGAATGATGCTCGAGCTATGGGTTCGCTTTCACCCAACGTGACGTGTCAAGCAGTGCTGATGTGATATTAGGAATCATCCCGCGTGCTGCCCAGCTGCTGTTCGAAAAGCTCGATGGCACAAAACACAACAGAACCCAATCCTCCGGGCTGCGCACCCCCTCGCGATATTCCATGGGCTCTCCGCAGGCCTTCAATAGAGCCGCTTTGGATAAGAATTGGCAGATGAAGGCTACTTATGTTGAGGTGCGTTGATTCGATATCGATTGGAATATATTGAGCTAACCGCTACGCTTATCTAGATATACAACGAACACCTTCGAGATCTTCTCCTACCAGACTCAACACCAGCCAGCGATCGCAGCACTGTCACAATTAGAGAGGACACAAAAGGCAGAATCATCCTGACCGGGCTCCGCCAGGTGGATATCAACTCGTTCGACGATCTGATCGGCGCTTTGAACTTCGGCTCGACCATTCGTCAAACTGATGCGACTGCAATCAACGCCAAATCATCCCGCTCTCATGCTGTTTTCAGTCTCAACTTAATTCAGCGAAAATCCCCTGCGTCCATGATGACTGCCAGGGAGAAGCGAATGTCGGTACCAGTCGAGTCGCTCACGTCGTCAGATGCCGTCGTGACTGTGGACAGTAAACTGCACTTTGTTGATTTGGCTGGAAGTGAACGATTGAAAAACACCGGTGCTTCGGGTGAACGAGCTAAGGAAGGAATTTCCATCAATGCGGGCTTGGCTAGCCTGGGCAAAGTCATCTCGCAACTTTCTTCACGACAATCTGGTGCCCATGTCTCGTATCGCGATTCTAAATTGACCCGCCTCCTCCAGGATTCGTTGGGAGGTACAGCAATTACCTACATGGTTGCTTGCGTTACCCCAGCCGAGTTCCATTTGAGCGAGACCTTAAACACAGTACAATATGCACAGAGAGCCAGGGCCATCCAGAGCAAACCTCGCATTCAGCAAATCACCGATGAGAGCGATAAGCAGGCCGTGATTGAACGGCTCAAAGCAGAAATCGCGTTTCTGCGCCAGCAACTTCGCAACGCCGAAGCTGAAGAGAGAAAGACTGTCGTGCAGCCCGAGCGGGGAGAACGCGGAGAGCGCGCCAGCGACCGTGAGGTGGAGCTACAAAATCATCTGCTTGATGTGCAAGAAAGCTATACATCTCTCAGCCAGCGCCATGCAAAATTGATTTCCGAAATTAGCAAGGCCTCTGACCTCAACACAGAAGACGCTGACGAGCTGGCGGCGGCGATCGAAAATAACTCCATTGAAAGGCTGAAGCGTTCTCATTCGTTTGCTGAATCAGTCGAGCAGGTTGTGCTAGAGTATGAGAAGACTATTCAGAGCCTGGAATCTTCTCTTTCCAACACCAGGGCTTCCTTGTCCAACACTGAAAGCTCTCTTCTCGAGCGAGAAAGCAAGTGCGCCTACATGGAGACGTTGAACACACAGTTACAGTCTCGGGTGCAGAAACTGATGGATCGTGAAAACAACACTGAAAGCTATCTCCACGACCTCGAATCCAAGCTTGATGGCCAATCTAGTGGCGAGGAGAAGAATTCGGCGGTTTTGAACGAGCTTCGTAAAGAGATTGCTCGCGCGCGAGAAAACGAGGCAAACTGCGAGGACTACATTTCCACCTTGGAGGAACGCCTTGCCGAGTCTGATCAGGATATGGAGCTGATGCAACGTGAGATTAACCGACTTGAACATGTTGTGGACCGCCAAAGGAGTCTAGGAAAACTGGACAACCTTCTTTACGAATTGGATCATATCCAACAGAATGGCGGCAAATCTCAAAAGCCCGAGGCAGACCTCGCTAAGGCTCTTCCACTAGCAAAGGAGAGCTGGTCTGCACGAAATCGCGGCAACACTCTTGACATCTTGACTGAAGCCGCGGAAACAGCGATTCCCGAGGATGATGACGAGGATCTGGTTGACCAGGTCCCTGAGGTTGAAGAGACCCCGGACCAAGATGCTGGCGATTCTGGTCTGGCTGCTTTGGACAAAGTATCCAAAGAAAATGAGAAGAGTGACGATTTCGACCACAGCCCGGCCCAATCAAAGTTCGTCGCGGAGAAACTAGACAGTGTCACCCAGGAACTTTTGGACCTCCGTGTACAGCATGAAACAACTCAAACAGAATATGATCTCCTCGCTGCCAAGTACGAGGAAGCTCTGCGCACTATGGCCGAGCTGCAAGACCATATTGATATCACTCCTCACCAAGCCGATGCTTCTTTGCCCAGCGATACCCCGGCAGATGGTTCCCGACCGGCATCTTTTTTAGAGAACGACAAGGTCGAGGAGACGAAAGATGGCGCACAACGCTCATCTTCGCGATCGCTCTCCTCGGAGTTATCCTCGGTCGAGCAATCGGGTCTATCGCAGGACACTTCTGATACTACCGTCGTTTCGACACACGAAGGATCCATGTCTAACAGAAGCTCTCGCCAATCAGAAGAAGAGCTTAAGACCTTGCGTCAGCTTCTTCGGGAGCACGAGGAAGGCATGAACTTGATTGCCCAGAAGTATGCCCAACTTGAGGCTGAACACGAGGATACCGTCATGCTTGTTGAGCAATTGAAGGCAGACATACAGAAATCCAAATCGTCCTCGTCACCAACTTCGCCCGTGACACCCGGTGCTCCAGTTATTCGCAGAATGACTAGTCAAAATCTCATGTCAACTGTGGATCGGGCACATCGATCTCTCGCCTCGCTCCGTAACATCGCAGTCGAAGAGTTTGAACAACGACCTGAAAAAATGCAGAACTTCGACCAGAACCTAAATGCCGCAATGCACGAGCTTCACCACCGCATGGAGCGTATTCAGGCCCTGGAGGCAGAGAATGCCAGTGTAAAGAAGGAGATGGAAATGAAGTCCACCATCATTTCCGGCTTGACGCGAGAACGCTCAAGTTTACAAGGTGCCAAGCCAATGGATATGGCAATGGTTTCTCAAATGCGTGACCAAATCTTCCAGCAAGAGAACCAGATGAAGGAGATGCACGAAGCGCACGAGACCCGAGAACATGAACTGCGTGATGAGATCGACAGTCTGCAGAAGGCCTTGAATGACCGCCCTGTTTCCACACCCGCCGATAGCCAGGAGCTAGAGAACAAGGCTCGTCTTGGTCAACTCGAGGCGGAACTCTCTGAATGGAAGGGTAAACACCAGACTGCAGTTGAATCTCTTCAGACTTCCGAAAAACAACATCAGTCAATCTCTGCCGAGCTCCTCGCTGCGCAATCTTCTATTGATACCATTCAAGCCGAACATGCCAAATATCTCGAGGCTCTAAACAACGACAATGTGGCTTCCTTGAAGCAAGCCCAAGAGGCGAGGGAAAAACAAAATGCTCATGTTGAAGCGTTGCAAACTGAGATTGAGGGGCACAAGTCTACCATCTCAGCCCATTTGGCGACCATTGCGAGTCTGGACGCATCTCATGCTGCCGCTCAAGAGCAGTTAGCTCAACACATTTCTGCCAAAGAGGCGAATGATGCTAATTCCGCAGTCTATCAGTCACGTATTGCCGAGCTTGAGGAACAGATTGGTTCTCACAAGGCTCTCATTGACTCGCATAAGGAAGAGTTGGCCACTTTGCAGGAAAGCCATGGTCGTGAACTGGCCGATCTTCAGATTAAAGCAGATGCAGCTGAAGCTGCAAGGGCTCAGCATGATTCTCTGATTGCAGAACTGAATGCCAAGCACGAAGCAGCCATTGAAGCTTTGAAGGTGGAAATGTCGGGTTCGAAGGACGACGTGGCAAGCTTGATTAAGTCCATTTCTGCGGTACTCAAAACTGAAGTCAGTCCTGTCACGGTCTCTGATCAGTTGGAAGATCTTGTCTCGGAGAAGCAGACCCTGGAGAGCAAATATGCCACTCTCATCGACGCGAATGAAGATCTGACTAAACAGCTTGCAGCCCAGGGAGGAAACTCCGAGCAAGTTAAAGAACTCACTGAGCAGCATGAATCTAGAGTCACTGAACTTGCAACATTGGTGGCTACCCTTGAAGACAAGGTGCGAGAGAAAGAGCAGCTCGTCAAGAAGAAGGAGGCTACGATCGCGGACATCGAGGCCGAGAAACAAAAGAGCGTTCGATTGGTAGAAGAGCTCGAGGAACAGATTACGAGCACGTTCGATCAACATCACAACCGGCTCTCTATCATGCAGAGCGAGCGCCACCAAGCTCTCGAAGAAGCTAATGCAAGGGTTTTCACGCTCGAACGTGATGTTGAAACATATCGTGTCCGTATTGAGCAGCTTGAGGTAAGAATCCGTTCATTCCGTCCACTTAATGTTTTATGCTAATCAATCAATAGCTTCAGCTCAAGAATACCGGACATGATACCGCCGAACGTACTAGTTCTATCACCTCGAATCTTCGCAAGAGCACTTCAAATACATCTCTTCCATCCCCCCCGCCGGCAATCCCCTTGCCACCTTTGCCCTCTATTGCTGCTGCTGCATCTGGAAACCCTGGAAGCATCTCTCCTCCCGGCTCGCGTCATACTAGCAGAGAACTGGTTAGCCCTCAATTAATCGAAGACCAAGAAGCTCGCATCAAGACTATTGAGAAACACCTTTATGCCGAAAAGCAGCTTACTGCTACATTGGAGGAAGCGCTAGGTGACCTAGAAGCCCAAAGCAACAAAATCAAAGCCGATATGGAAGGCTGGAAGAAGAAGGCCTGGCAATACGAAGATGAGCTTCAGACGCTACGCAAGGAGCGAAATTCCACCCGTCTTTCTCTCCAGGCTGTTGAAGAAGAACGCAGCGCTCGACGCGAAGCTGAGGCTGCGCGGGCACAGCTGGAGGAGCGAATGAACGCAATCAACAGGAAAAAGAAGAAGAGCACGCTCAACTGCTTCTAAGACTGCCACCTCCCACCCGATCTTTTTGTACCACTTACCACCCTCAAGTGATCCAACACATGTACATGAAAAGGAGCATTGCACCTACTCCGATATTATTTCGATTCCAGCTTAAAAGGGCAGAGAGACAAGTTTCCGTCATACTGACAGATCCTTTTTCTGCTTCTCATGTTTGCTTCATTTCTTGTCATCTGCCTTTCATTACGACGTTTGCACGATAAGCAGGTTACTTGGAGCCTGATGTACATTGCCTTTTTATCCTTGCCACTGAATTTGTATGTATCGCCTGATATATGTTTTTGTGTTTCATACATACCCCTTCCTCAAATCTCTTTTTTCATGTACCAGACTTATTGCTACGACACAGATTTTTCTTATTCTGTTTCCCTTTTTGTCCTGATATTTTTCATTTCTACTTTGTGATTAACTTTCGATTCTTCGCCATTCTGCACAAATGACGATCATGGACGATATGGCGTGGCCTGTTGAACTATGTTTTTGTTACCGTTGTTTTACTTAGCCTACCATCAGAGCTGATTCTTTACACTCAACTATTCAACTATTCAATTATGTAGTCGGACTGTATCGTATGCCATGCTATTCGTAGCAAATGTAAGACCAATTTCTCCTCTCCTTGCCTCGAGGCCGCAGCGTGGCCTCACCTTAGTAATCACTGACGCGGGAATAGCTTCTTGTCAATGCGGCTTTACATGGTTTGCAACTCTTGGATTCTTTCTCAGCACCACTCCAGTAGCTTAATCTGTAATTGTTTTAGACTAGTCTTTTTGAGTAATTTACGACCTTATGGGACGTAATAGAATCACTATTTTGGTAAATTAGGCATGGTTTTGTTCATATGGAAATTTAGTTGTTATCACATGCTATGTATAAACAAAGAAGCTGTTGTTCGTGATCATAACTATGCAATATAAGCTGAAAGAGCCAGCCTTAATTAGACGAACTCCATTATACTTCATCTCTGCACCTAGGTGATTACACTATTTTACATTCCTATTCTATGCCAGAATCCATGCGCGTGTTGAAAGTTTAAGATAAAATTACTCCTACGACTTAACTCCCATTTTTGTCCAGCTGAATGGTGTAAGAGTATGGCGGTGCCAAATTAATCCACATCTTGTAAGTCTTGGCAGTCCGGCAAGGGCGAGGGTGTTCTGGCAGCTATGATGAGAGGATGATTTCCAAGGAATAATGTAGCAGCTGATCGTCTTCGAGCATAAGGTAGATTGACATGCTCTTCATGGGCCGACTGGGAAGTCACCATAGCTGCTGGAGGCCCAGCTAAACCTTCCTGCAGAGGCTGCGAACATTTTTCCCAGTGAGCGGTGTTTGGTCTAGTAATGTATTATACTCATCCATCCAGTCACTGAGAGCTCGAGAGGATGACATGGAATCCGGGTGACCAGGCCCTAATACTGTGTTGCGCAAGTTAGAGCATTTTTTCATTAGAGTCAAGGCATGCTGTAGTATTCCTTGAGATTTCAAAGTATATGCAAGGTTCGCCATGATGGCTAGAGTGTCAGGATGCTCGTCTCCTAACACCATCTTCATTTTCTCCATTACTTGGACACCTAGCTTCTCAGCTTCAGTCCATCGACCCTGATTCCAAAAGGTTGATACCAGGTTGGCCATACTGCTTAGAGTGTTAGGATGCTCAGCTCCCAGAACTGTCTTCCTTTTCTCTATTATTTGCACCTCTAGTTTCTCAGCTTCATTCTATCGACCCTGATTACAAAAGGTTGATGCCAGGTTCGCCATGCTAGTTAGAGTGTCAGGATGCTCGTCTCCTAACACCATCTTCATTTTCTAATTGGTAGGCAGGCAATGACAATATAGTGGCCGTTTGATTCGCCAAGCTCGTAGGCATTCGGGTCGGTGGAGGGTTTCGGCAGCGGACTGAGGGTTTCATGAAGCATAACGCGGGCAGCTGCTACCTCCAGTGGCAAGGCGCATATCCACGCGATTGTGTAGTCGTTGTGCGTCAAAGAGGTCATCGTGGGCCACAACAGGGAGCTAAAATAGGTCAAGGATAGATGTCCTGATAATGACAAGCTTAACGTGATACTGTTTATGATGGGCAAGAGAATGCAAAGCACTGTTTATCTGGCCGTGAAGGAGGGTAACGGCTACGTGTTGCTGAAAGGCTGCTGAATGAACGCACGGTCCTCTAGCCATGGACATCTACATGATAATCATTTTGACACACATCTTCATTCAGAATTCATAAAGGTAACAAGCGAATCATTATAATTTGTGGCGTGGCGCGAAATAATTTACGATGTGGAAATAACAATTACAATGTAAAACCTCTTTTGTCCCTACTCGATATAGTTCGCCGTACCTGAGAGAGGCTCGGCGATCGGCTTGCTTCGGCTTTCGGCAACCTAATGCAGTAAGTACAACGAACTAGTTAACGACATGAACAACAGGAAGTGCTTACAAATTAAACATGAATTCCAATTCTATTTTTTAAGTACTTAATCTTACTTTTACCCCTCTTCGATCTCACAGTCGAACTTAAATTAATTACTTACTTGAACGTAATCTCAACCAAAGTATGTACTATGGCCATCAGTGAAACCAATTACGGACTGATTCGCAAAGCTGCCGGTGTAGCGGCGTTCGAAGGCATCCCCGTCCCAACTTTACCTGATGACTATCTACTCATTCGCGTTGTTATAGTTGCTGTAAATCCTACTGATTGGACAACACTTGATGCACCAGGTGACGATGGCACGCTGGTAGGATGTGATTGGGCAGGAACAGTAGAAGAAATTGGGCCAAAAGTTGAGAAAGCATTCAAAATAGGTGATAGAGTTGCGGGATTTGCTCATGGAGGTAAGTCGAGTTTCTACTAAAGACAAGACGCTTCGTTTTTGAGGATGTATGAGCGTCTTCTACATCATTGGTTATTGCGAAGAATACTGATATCTATTTAATGGAATAGGTAATGATGCTAGACCACAGACAGGAGCTTTCGCAAAATTCATCATAAACAAAGGCGATACAGTGATATGTGTTCCTGATAACGTACCATGGGAGGCAGCCGCATCTGTACCGTGTGCTATCGGCACAATGGGACTTGGACTGTTCAAATTCCTATCAATACCATTCCCAGGACTCGAATCCATCCAAAGTTCCGAAGCAAGCCAAGACGATAACAAGACTATTTTGATATACGGAGGCTCAACTGCTACTGGAACCATTGCAATTCAGTTTGCGAAACTGTAAGTTTTATATAATATTGGCGCGCACGAATCTTAAAGGCTTATTTAGTCAGAGCTGGGTACACAGTTATTACAACTGCATCGCCAAAACATTTTGACCTTGTCAAAGGTCGTGGCGCCGATTTGGTATTTGACTATGTATGATACTCTTTTCTTTATACCCTCCAATTCTGTCGTAGTATAAGATTGCTAATTCCAGTCTAGAACTCTCCTAATGTGGGAGAAGACATCCGCAAAGCGACCGACGACAAGCTCATAAAAGTTCTGGATACGGTCAGTAAAGAGTCTTCTGCCAAGATTAGTGCCGAAGCACTTAGTAGCAAAGGAGGAACCTACGTGAACTTGCTAGGAGAGTACGACGCGCCTCGTTCTGATGTTGAATCTATCTTCTTTCTCGTCTATGGTATCACTGGCGAGAAATATATTTTTGAGGGCAAGCATTGGGAAGCCCAGCCTACATACTTTGAGTTTGCGAAGAAGTTCTTCCCTGTTGTGGAGAAGCTTTGGGGTGAGGGCAAATGGACGGAACATCCACGTGAAGTCAGACCTGGTGGTCTATTTGGTGTGCTTGATGGCATGAAGGACATGAAGGAGGGCAAGATAAGTGGATATAAGCTTTTGTATCGTGTGGAGGAAACCCAGTGGCCACAGTAGAGCAATGGTTTTTTCTTTTCCATAGATTAGTTCACGTTACCCTTTATTGCAGCATGTTCACGACTACGAGCTTGTTCTACCGGAGTTGGTGGATCGGGGAGCGATTCATCTCCTTCGAGAAATTGGCGGATGATGTCTAACCTCGAGTTCGGAAGGGGTTGCTGGGAAACTGTTTGTTCGCACAACCCTTGCCTGAAATAGTAATTTTAAAAAGTTTATAGAACAAGTTGGTATGAAGGAATTTGGAATAGAGTTCTTCTTGAGAAATTTTGAAGTATCGTACACGGAGACAGAAGGGGGATGCTCCTGGCTTTAGGTCCCACCAAAGACATCACGGGCCTGAACGGAAAATGCAGAGGCTCCCGATGGGCTGTACAAGGCTGCCAGGTTGGAAATATTCATACAAGAGCAGGTTCCTTTCAGCTGCAGAGGGTCCACCATGAGGTGGGCCGCCGTCTCCAAGCAGGTCAACTGCTCGGTGGCGGAGCGTGTCGCCCAGTGCTTTCCATGGCGTTCTTACCCTTGGTCATCTAAGAGACTATTGAAAGAATAGCTGGCTAGGCCCCGGGATCACATTCTGTCGATTCGTTCGGCGATGTATCATCCCTCAATTAGGCCTTTCTAGAGGGCGAATCTGCCTGGCTACTTTTCTAACTGACTTGGGGAAGAGACTATTAACCGTTCGTCCTCATCGAACTAATAATCACCGGCCCAACCGCCTCAGCTCTAGAACTATTATATTGGCTGCTATTACTTCATTACGCCCGTGTGAAAGTGCCTTGTACCAGCACTTACGTTGGACTCGATGCTCTGTGTCAAGACAATAGGCCTGTATCATATTAGATGTGGCGGAGCAGTCTTCGCTTTACTCAATATTGAGGCCATGATATACAAGTAGGTTTATAAGACGGCAATGGTCACTATATGAATCCAGTAATTCCGAATTACATGTTTTTCACCGTCCTAGAGCCTCCTAGAGATCTTCCTGTCAAGCTAAATTATATTAGAACGCATTGTCCATTCTTCAGCGTGCCTTCTGTTTTTCAAAGTCTTGAGGCTGCAATCCCCTTGCCACCCTATACCGAGCAGCAATTCATCAGCCGCGACAATGTCCACCACGACCGCCATATGCGTATCGCAGGTCTCATTCGACTAACAGACATCATTTGTGGCATGATAGTGCTCGGGGTAATAATTTCCATTGCTGGAGCAATTGGGTACTTGATATATATAAAATACAGAGAATGACGTTCTCTACAATCAGGTAAGTGTAATGATCTAAGGCATGTGTGTATTCTGATTATATATGGAAAATTGTTCTAACAGTATATGAGAGGGGCCTAGGGCTCTAATATATAGCCAAAGGTATACAAAGACCATCTATCTATAGCCTGAATGGTTCCACCATGGTGAAAGCCCTTTGATTGTGATAGTAGCACGGGACAATGGATGAGACTAGTATAAATGATATGACCAAAAGGTAATATTGTCAAAGCCTCTGTTAATATAGATCGACATGAAGCTTTCGCAAATATAAAGTTTATTATAACGAAATTAGTTCTAAAGATTATCTTTCCCAGAATCATCCCATGTGGCGATATTCACTAGGGATATCGGTCAGTTGTATAGAATTTCAACAAATATTTAATCCTGAGATACTTAACTTATCAGCAATCTCTCTTTGCCGCAATAGGAAATGGTGGCCTCAACCATCTTGCCTAGAATTTAACTTCACATTTCGTACAAGCATTAGTTGCATCGAGATTGTCATCGGCATAGCTGGCTATACAATATCAGCGATTGAAGTACTTATCAACTCACGTTCGACACTTTTACCTATTCTGGTATTTTACCTTCTTCTGGCATTGGATCATCTGTCAGAAAAGGCATACGGGGTATCCCATGGCTGGGTAAAAGCACTGGGCCTTTTTCAATCACACATGGGAAATTGGTGTCTTTTATCATAGGCCGACAACTCTTTTCAGATGCTTATTCCCAGGTATTGTACACAGTTGATTATTGGTTCCGGTTTTGTTAATCTTTAATCTTAATACCAATGCAATGTGCTAAACCCACATAGACTGCAGTTTTCTAAGGGTGGTAAGAAACCCCACGATTTCGATCCCCCCGGTGACGGTTCCTTGTAATTTGCGTGGATGAGCCTTCGAGCAGCCGTCAAGGACGCTCGACCACCGAGACACTGGAAATGATGTAGTGGTATCATTTGTATCTCAAATGTCCTGTTTAACTACCAATTGCGTTGAGTCATATAGTTACGATGTGTGAATCCCTGTCAAAACTTGATATCGGGAAAGTGTATGGTTGTGGCCGAAAAGAACCCGGCGCGGATCCGCTTTATAGATTGCGATGCTGCTACCGAGCGCTAAAAATCACAAAATCTTGCAGGTGTATGCAGTTGGGCTGGCAATTGGACAGGGATGCTGATAAAAGTGTGATTGCATGCATGTATTAGATAGTATTGGTAAAGCCATGCCGTTCGAGCCGAGGTTTAGCCGCACGATCTCTTAATCCCTGTCATAGGAACAGTAAGACCACTAAGCGTCTCATCCAAACTAACAAGGGTCATCTCAGTGTATCGTGACCATGGGGGTTATACTAGTGTCGGAATGATGATATCCGACACTAGGCTGCGGCTGAGACTAATCTCGCCATTCATCATTTGTGCGTTGATAGGATAATACGGGTGGAGATGCAGGAAATATGTGGCGGCCGCTTTTATTTCATTCCACTTCCCAAAGCGCCGCCCATTCAGTACAGCCCATGGGCAATAGGTATTTGATGAATTGGTTGTATAAGACCGGCGGATCGCCAGGTATTTTCGGACCGTATACGGTTCTCACGTCATTGGAAAGAGATTACTAGTTTATTTGTTTGTTTTATCGAACATCAGATATGTTTGAGTGGTTACAATTCTTGAGTACTCAAAAATCTAGATCCGTTGGAAGATAAAACCATCGTACTAATCCTATCAAACCGACTTTCCTTCTGGGTACTTCATCTCAAATTCTCCATCTAGACAATAAATTCTCTCTCCCTCCTTCGTCATTGCATCAAATTTCACAGTGAAGTTTCCCTATATCGTTAACGTCAATGTTGATTTATATATACATGGAAAAATAGATAGTTAACGTACTTCACCTACAAACCAAGGTATATAATAATGAAGACTTATTAAGGCGAATCCTTTCTCAGGTGGACATTCCTTCTCTCGATTTACATCTGGCTGCTCGATGGTTTCCATTATACCGCAGAACGGAACTGTGCCACTCCGCCCTGGGTTGTCAGTTGAGTTCTCGCGTGCATACCAATTCCAAACTGGATGATCTGAGATGTCTGAAAGAAAGGTTCCTAAGGCAGTTAGTAGATTTCATTAATACGCTTTCCGTAGAACTTACCATAAATGTAGATGTCAAGATTTTCTTCGCTAAAATGGCAGTGTCAGGCCGAATCTAGTGATTTAAAATGTAGGAGTCTTACACGAGCGGAGGCGTTGGATTAACTATGAGTTGTTCGATTTGGAACAGATCTGTATCGCGAGATTCAGGGCAGAACTTTAGATTCGACCCCCGGGAATTACTCCTGGGATTGACAATGAGGTAGCTGTACTTGTAGAGCGCTGAGATGAGGACTGAAACCAAGCAAGCCAAACAAGAGAATTCACAGCAAGAAAGCGTATCTGCTCCATTCTTTAGAAGTGTAAGAGTAGATTTATTGGTTAAGTAAAACAAACGATCCTGAAGTGGAATGAATTTGGGGTCTAGAAATATGAGGAGAGGGGAGCTCACTTTTATTCGAAAAATGTTCTCAAACGGTAGCACCTGGCAGCAGCGCCGCAATCTAATAATGCAGACTGCTACAGTGGGATGAATTATGTTTGAGAGTACTAAAAATTTGTACTTGTATTGCCCCATAATAATGCAGCACTAGTCTGAAATTATACAGTATAAAAAGAGAATTGGTCTGTTTTAGGTTTAGTTATATATTTAGTGCTTATTTTTATTACCACATTTTTAGTGTTATCCTCAAACATAATTCATCCTACTGTACGGACTACCTAACGTTATCATTGATCTAGGCTCCAACTTAAATGCTACGCCATTAGTGGTACCAACAGTTTGCGAATCCTAAGCCCTGCCGGTTGCATGTACGGTTTGTGTCCTCCTAGTTTACCTTTTGTAAAATTATATTGTTTCGCATAAGGACTGGAGTGTCAAGCAAGCTATCTAACCCTTTATCGCGAACGAGATTTTCGGCTTAACTTCAGCCCCGGTAGTCAACGGTCCGAGTAGCTACCGGCGAAGCCTTTATGGATTTCTAGAACAATTGATGAGATGTAATACTGTATGGCATTCCTTTATGACTTCTAGAACTGGATAGTCATGAACTATTGTAGAGGGTAGAGTTGTGATAGACGTAGAGTTTTTAAGTAAACTAGGCGCGACATGTGCTCCCAAAGTTCAGCGCATCAAAGCAATCTTAAATCGGTCGAATAAAGTTAAACGCACAATTAATTTACTAACACTGATAAAAAAGTTAATCTGACTCGTGGCAAAAATGAATGAAAATCATATAACTTGATATACTTATTCAGAAAAGATGCTATAGTCTGTGAAAGTATGCTGTATAATTAATACAACTGAGCAGGCAACACGCTGAACAAGATCAAAAACATATTTTAGACCACGAATCTGTGCTCATAACCGGGCTAATTGAAATATAATGTGTGTATCCATCTTGGCCCCGTTTAAGACCAGATAAAGCGCTGTTTCTGTTCAGCTTGTTTATACATATTTTCTGCCTCCTTTAGCTTACCCTGATTAGCGTAGAGATTCCTAAGATTGTTGACAGTATCAAGGGTGGATATGTGGTGAGGAACTAGTGCCTTCTCGCAGCCTACTAGTGCTCGCTCGTACATCTTCTCCGCCTCCATCAGCTTGCCCTGATCATCGTAGAGATTCCCTAAACCATCAAATGCACCTCAGACGGCGATGTCATGAGTCTGTCGGTTGTTATTCCACCTCTGACGTGCGTAATCTGCATGAGCTAGCAACCGCCGTTGGAGCTCCCAATAATTTTGCCCACTGGTCCTAGGTACCATATACCCAACAAATACTAGTGCTAGTTCATCTAATTGAATTGCTTTCACACCAGGTTCTTTTTCAGTGATGTGGGGACACCAGTCTTGTACAACAGGATGCATCGCATAGCTTCCATCTTATTGATTGGTCTCAATTAGGGAGAATCCGATAAGAGCCCTCATACTTATTTTAAAAGCAAGAGGCTTGGATATAGCCTTATCAAACCAGGGCGGGGTATGTTGTCTATGAGAACCGGATTTCGCTAATTCATACCAGATATCTCGATGATCAAAGCAAGCAAGTAGCAATAACAGCTCTGCTACATTCGGGTCTCGCTTCTGGATCTCACGATATAAAATCATCCATCTTTATAGCATATTATCTTGCTGGAGTTCTTTGTTATGCCTCCCCCTCTACTCTATCATGATGAACATTCGTATCGCCCCTATCATACAAACCGTGGTGATTACCTGTCCTGCCAAAGGACTATTGATGATACCTCTTGCAAAAACTGTCTGAGTACTGCGTGTGTATAGTTCTAATAACTTGACTAGATTTCGCTCAGATTTCTCTCCAGTGCTTTTTGATGTGTCAAAAGGTAAGCTGATTTGTTTTTCTATTCTTGACGCATGATGATCCCATATATTTCCATACTAAGTATGAAGACTCGTCTAATGCTTACACCATGTATCTGCTTTTCATCTTTCGGCTGATGTCACATAATTTTATATTGTTACTCGTTTACTGTGGGAATTCAAATAATGCGTGAACAGGTCTACTCTTGAAACGCGCCGAGGTCCTTGTCGTTCCATCTGCCTGTCGTTAGATATTTTATAGGTTCATAATGAAACCAGCTTACGTGATAAACCGTCCACTCAACGTATGAGGCGCGTCGAGCACCAGCTTCGCCATGACATGGCCCGGCTGCTCCGGCTTGCGCAATTTCCCGTCGCGGTGCGCCTCGATAAACATTGATATGGCCTCGTATGGCATGTTGTCGACATGGTCCTGCCGGATCTCGCGCTGCATGTCCGTGTCGACCATGCCCGGCCGCACCGCGATGGCAGTGACATCGGGCTCCTCTTTGGCCAGCGACAGCGTAAAATGGTTCATGGCCGCCTTGGTTGCGCCATACAGAGAAAAGCCGCCGATGGCCGAGATGGCTACGCCAGAGGATGTAAAGATGATTTTTCCTTTTGATTCGCGTAGAGCAGGGAGCGCGGCTGTTGTCTGCATTATGATTTGTAAACATAGCCTTGACTCTCCGTACACTTTGTAGACGGGTAGACTTACAAACGACACCAGACTGAAAAAATTCACCTCAAAGCCTGCCTTCCACTGCTCGACCTCGGCCTTGGCCACCGTCGACACCTGGCCCAGCACCCCGTGGTTCAGCACCAGCCCATCCAAACGACCAAAGCGAGACTTGGCCAGCGCAACCGCTTTCTCGCCGAGCGAGTGGTCGGCTAGGTCGCCGGCGATGTACTCGACGTTGTCCGGGAACTGGGCCTTGAGGGCTTGCAGCGATTCAGCAGAGCGCGCAAGGATGACTAGGTTGTTTGCGGGCGTGGTTGTGAGGAGGTATTTTGAGATGGTCAGGCCGAGGCCTTGAACCTGTTAGTTTCAATGTTTTTGATCATGTTGGGATGGTTTTGGTCGAGGGTTGAAGAGGTCTCGTACCGCGAGAGGCGCCGGTGACGATGATGGTTTTGGGTGCCATGTCTAGCTACAAGGATTGTTAGTGACGATGCAACAGAATAGATGTGATATACTCGGGTTGTATATAGAAATCAACGCTGTATATTTCTTCGTGACGAGAAAATCAATTGATGGGAGTTGTCGAGAGGGAGGAGAGCGAGCAGTAATTATGATGACAGTACAGAATTAGAAACTAGGTACCCCTTAGTTAATTATTATTTTTCGAGCTACTACGTAGACCCTGCAAGGAAGGGGCCAATCAAGTGAGCGAGCCATTAGGAGGTATAGTAATTTTAGAAATTGTAATAAAGGTTAGCCATAATAGGTGATAATAAGAATTTGCCAAGAATCCTCACGGACTGACACCAACCGCACAAGCCCCCAATGGACCACTTTCATTTGAGATCTATTTTCTCTTACGCCGACGCAAATAGCCCACCGTATAAGCTATGCATGAGATTCACCGGTGATGTGCATTTACTTTCTCGGGCTCAAAGTATCTCCAAGTCCGCCCCCAACATAATATCTGTCGCCCACTCCTTTATCCTGTCAAAGTTCCTACACTTCCTTAATGGACTGAAGTCCGCCCTAATCCCGATTGGTGATTTTGGATCGTCCATGACCACTTGCGGCGTTACATCACCATGACACGTCAAGACTATTCGTAAGGTCTCGATACAGTGGTCAACGTGCATACGGGCACCGAAATCAGTGTCGCGCATGTCGTCTGGCATCCGAACGATTTCTGGGTGGCGATTGTAATAGTCCCTCCTGGTGTATTGGCAAATTAGATTCTTCGCCTAGGTGTAAGAAAATGCTTGATTCTGGAAAAGTCGCAAGGTATCAAGGTATGCTGATGAACTTACGAGGTAATGAAGCTGGTGGAAGACCTCGAGTAAGCTGTGGTAGCCGCCTTCTGTGTCGTTGACAGGTCGGAGGAATCGACCTTCACCTAGGTCGGTGGTTCTGTTTAGTGCTGGTAGTTTGTCTCCGGGGATTCGCACACCTCCGTCTGCGAAACCATGATCAGTACAATGACTTGAGCAAAGAAATGTGATGTTGATTAACACGCCCATAAACTTCTCCAGGCTCTCTCTAGCTTGGGTGTTGGGGGCCACGGTAAATTGTTTCGTGAGCGAAAGGATTTGGGATCTCCATTTCCTTATACTCCATGGCCTCGAGAGCCGGTGCTGATCATTTTGTGAGAAGGGTCTCCAACTATGGTAATCTTTATCTCCTTAATAAGGAACTTGCAATATATGCTCAATTGAATTGCACAAGCCTGATCTGATGGACGGTACATGAGGGCTAGAATACCCAGAATTGCAGAGGAGATAATGAAGAGACATAGTATACTACACAGGTAGATGACGAGTCGACAGAGTGTAGATTTCTGTGTAGGTTTCTCCTGAAAAGACCCATCATCTTGCTCGGTAGCTGAGAGCAAAGACTGTGAGTCGATTTGAACATATGTTTTTCAAACTCCGACAAAAACCCTCTTTCTAGTCAAGATAGCGCCGCATTCTTTATACTTTATATGAAACTATCTCTTACTTTTAATGTTTTTATAATATTCTAATCAGATATATCAAATATAGTGCTTGCTTGAACTACTGCCATTTTAAGATAAGATTGGCTAGCTGTTATAATCTAAGGCATGTGTGCATTCTGGTTATATGTAGAAGATTGTTCTATCAATACATGAGAGGGACCTAGGGCTCTAATATATAGCCAAAGGTATACAAAGAACATCTATTTATAGCCTGAAAGGTTTCACTATGGTGAAAGCGCTTTGATCGCGACCGCTCTAATATATAGTCGAAGCTATACAAAGAACATTGATGAAGAGCATCTATCTATAGCGAAAGCCCTTAGTCCTCTTCGCAATCGAAGAGCACCCCCATTCGGTTAGGTGGGCAACTCTGGTGTGGATTACTATGATTGACCCCGGTGATTTTGTTAGTACGATGGGCCTCACAACTTTGCCATAATAGTTAATATGCGGCTTTCACTGATCTGTAAGGTCAAGTCTCCCCATTATAAAGCAAACCAGACACTAAAGATTGGCCAAACATCAAGACGCAAATTTACATAATCCCCACATAGCATAAGATTAAAAAAATGTTGGCCGATTATAGTGCAAGGAATTTTAGTGCAGTATTAGTGTGTTCTAATATTGCAAGGGGGAAGAAGCCTGAATTTTGAATAACTGGAAACTAGACCTAATTTATACCCAATTTACTAGTGGAGTTGATCGCTAATAATTACCCAAATAATGACAAATTCTCGGAAATTGCAGAGAAAAATAACGCGTCAAAACCATGGTTTTGACATACCGTTCCATGGCGCGTTATTATCGCACTAGCTGGCTGACAAAAAAGCACTAACAAAATCAATGGGGTCAACCATAGTACGTACGAATTTGATATAGCACTATGATTAAATTTACACATATAAGAGATGCGTATTATTCTTATAATTCAAATACACCTAAAACAAGAGTATTTCTTGCACAGTAATATCCATTAACTCTATGTTTCTAAGACTGGTCTGTGCGCTGGACCCTAGACTTTTCTATTTAAGTGGCCGTGATTTAAATTAACTAGGCAACATTTATAATTCTTATTCATTGTTTTCTTATTCCCGACATCTGCCGGCTTCTTCCAATCGCAAAATCTCTTCCTCTTAGACGGAGAGAACTAGGACGTACACTATGTCAGCACAAGTTGGTGAAAAATTACTAACATCAAAATATCAATACTATCATGAATTTCATGAGGACTCTTACAGCGTTGGAGTTGTCGATGATGACGGTGCAGTCCTCTATGAAGGTCCTTATGGCGGCCTTCTAAATGATATTGTGCGATACAATGACGTGGCTAAATTAGCCCAATACCTGGATATCAACGCTCGTGCTACTCTGGGCCAGGTTGAGGTACACCATTGGGACCCATTTTATGTTGCTGCAGAGTCTGGGAGTACTGAAGCGCTTGACCTGCTTCTCAAGCATTATAATGCTCATTTAAACGACACTGACATGATACCATTTGAAAAACGACAATTTCGCCTGCTTAATGTGGCCTGCTTAAACGCTCGGGTCGAGACTGCGCTGTTTCTTTTGGATACCCAATCTGCACTGGCAAGCCTCCATGCCAGAGATAATTCTATGTACCGTAAGGACGGTGACACCCCACTGCTCTCAGCTGCAGATTCCTTCACCCATTTGCCGCGCGGCCTTGAACAAGATGATGACCTTGCAGTCCATGCCCATCAGGCTCGTGCTGAAGAGCTTATGAGTCAACTCCTTAACAGAGGAGCTTCCGCTCAAGATGTAATGATGTGTATTGTCAATAAACAACAGATTTCAGATACAGTCCTCAGTCGGGCCATTTCGAGGGCCAGCTATGGATTAATAAAACGACTCATTACCGAAGGAGCGGACCCACATGTCAAGATTGTACAGCCGGCCGATTTTGGTCAAGACGAGCAAGTGCATGGCGTAACTCCTCTTCATCTTGGAAGTCTGCATGCGAATATTGATGGTGTTCAGGCCCTGTTTGATCATCGTGGGGACAAGGCTACTGTTATGGAAATGGTCTTATCCAGTGATAGCGGCGGTCGCCTTCCCCTTCACTGGGCTGCAAGAGGGGCTCATAGTCCAGAGTACTGCTATATGCTTCCTCGTAACGATATTGTTACACATGCAGTCAATACCATCAATCTACTCTTATCTATCAATCAAGACACAATCAATGCTCAAGACCATGAAGGATACAATGCCTTATGGTATGCAGTCTATAGCTTCAGAGGACGTATTAACCAGCATTTAGACATTCTAAAGACCTTATTCAGGTATGGAGCAGATGGAAATATACGTGACCAAGATGGTAAAAATATGTTGCATTTGTTAGGTTTTACAGCAATTGGTGAAGCCATGGACCCAGTGATAATAGAATGCCTGGTGGCTCATGGTGCCAATATCGATGATGTTGATATACGTGGAAATACTCCACTCAACCAAATGGCGATAAACTTGCGTCAAGTCGAGGCTGTGCGGGCTCTACTTGGCTGTGGCGCCAGCATGAAGGTAAAGAATTTGAGAGGGGATACGCCGCTTCATCAAGCAGCACAGGGAAAGGTATTTCCCTACACATATGGACCGTACATTGAATTGAATGGCATTCTGCTGGATGATAAGATCAGAGCACAAGACAAGATGATAAAAGTTTTAGAAGAAGCCAGTGATGGGCTCAACTTAATGAACGAAAAGAATGTAGATGGCAAGACACCACAACAGCTGCTGGAGGAAATGCGAAACAAGTGGCACAAGGAAGAGCAGGAACGGTTGAGTCATATTGTTAACTAATTGCCGATGATATTCATTACCAACTGTATCAGTGAGAGCTCGAAAGCTGGAAATTCTCTATCCTGATGTCTTTAGATATTTGAGCTCTAGGTTGAATTAAGAACTAGATGTCATGATCAAAGGGCTTTCACCATAGTGAAACCCTTTAGGCTATAGATAGATGTTCTTTGTATACTTTTGGCTATATATATGAGCCCTAGGTCCCTCTCATGTACGATAGAACAATCTTCCACATATAACCAGAATGCACACATGCCTTAGATTATAACACTAGAGTTATGATACGAGTACTTCCAAGCCATGAGATGAGAACTAAAGAAACTATATAATTGATCGCTGCGATCAATGTTTCCCAGGACGATACCTTTATTGCGACATACAAATCTAGACATGCCACAAGCTACCAACTAATGGCGCGGCGGAACTCACACCTGACACTATTCCGTAGATAGTCGATGCGGCGACGATTTACGTCAAGCTATATTAACTATATACAATATGGATGGTCATCCAGTATTAGAATACATAGTGAGAATTTAAGCACAAAACATCCACGGGTATCGCGACGAGCAGCCACACTAGTTGCTCGGTCTCTTCCCACCGCAACCCCTCTAACCCTTAAATCTAACCTTATACTGGGCATCCATCGCCGTCGTCAGGGTGGCAATGGTCTTTGATCAGAGTAGCGGTGTCAAGGATAGTATTATTGGCGCTACCAATGAACTGAGTGGTCAAGTGGGAGCAGTTGTGGACGGTGAACAAGCTCCAGCCGTACGCTACTATGACATCGCGAGAAGTGCTGACATAGGGGGCGCTGGGGGTGTCGAGACCGTCATAGTGTCCACCAGCACCATTGACCACATACCAGGGAGCTGTGGGGTTGTTGGTAATCTCCTGAGTGACGTTGTTGGCAACGGCGGCGTGGCGCTCGTAAAAGTGTTTGTGGCCGTGGAGCACTAGGTCGACGCCGTACTCGATCAGGATGGGCTCGAAAGCGGCCTGGCACTCAGTGCAAACCGTCGTGCTAACGTACCAGGGACGGTGACCAGCGGCAACAACCCAGGGAGTCTTCTTGCGGTCGACGGCGGCGAGGTCCTTCTTTAGCCAGGCGAGCTGGGCTCCGGTCGGTGCAAAGGGGCCAGCATTCTCGGCGCCCTCGCCGCCAGGCTCATCCGGAGCGTTGGGGAAGTCAGTCTCAGTATTAAACATGACGAAGTGCACCATGCCATGGTCGAAGGAGTACCAGAAGTTCTCGAGGCCACCAGATTCAGCAGAAGGCATGCTGGATGGAAGGTCAGTCTCGAATACACGTCTCGTGTCTAGCAAGAGATACGTACTTCCAGTGCTGGCGGTAGCCAGTGAAGTTGAGCTGGCCAGGTACACAGACGCTCAGGTCACTGCCGTTGTCGCAGTTGGCCTCGTGGTTTCCGGGACCGACCATGTAGGGCTTACCACTAGAGAGCTCCTCGATCTCGTCGTAGAAGTCATTGAGGATGCGGTCGTACTCGGCACCGTTGTCGGTGAGGTTGTACGGGGAGACATAGCCGCCCTTCTCCTCCTTGATCCAGGCGTCGGCGTAAGCAAGATCACCAACTGGGAAGCACGTTAGCTAGTGAACGCATCACAGATGACACTAGCGTGCATACCGTGCCAGACGAAGTCGTAGCTACCCTGGCGAGCGGCCAGCGACTGCACCGTCGTCAAATCGCCTGGTTTGAGCGGGTTGGCAGCGCCTTTCCCGACGGTGGTGCTGAGACCATCGGGGCCAAAGGTGCCCATGTCGCCGACCATGGCGAAGCTGAACTCGGTCTTCTGGCCAGGGCGGCGCGCGGTTGTGAAGGTGTAGGTCACATTGCCGCAGTTGGGCTTATAGAAGTATGCGGTGTTGGGCTCAAGGCCAGTGAGGACGACATGGTTGTTGTACGTGGACGAGCTGGGATAAGTGGTCGACACATCCGACTGGGCGACGCGGTTGAGGCGCTGATCCTTGCCGAAGTATACTGTCGGGTGGGTGAGCTGCAGCTTGGTGTTCCAGCTGACTGCCATGCCGTGGTCGCCGGCATAGGCGAGACGAATCTGGGTGGGAAAAATGCCGCCAGTGCATTGACCGAGGTTCTCGGGGGCAGCCTGCGCGGCTGTGGCGAAGGCCAAGGCCGTGGCAGCGCTGAGCTGGAACAACATGGGGGATGGGAATCAGAAAAGAGCGACTAGAGTGGGATAGGAATTCATTCACGCCTGGAGGGCCGGACAGGGCGGCGCGACGAAGATAGATATACAACTACTAATTACATGTTACAGGATAGTCGACATGTACCTGAGGGCTCAGACGCCTTCCAGAAGCAGCGGCTCACTGCAGAGTGGCTTAGTTTGACCAACCATGGTGCCACCCTCCGGCACGTGCCGGCCAGGGCTAGGAAGCTTTCGGCTGCTTCTGGAAATCCTCAAGATCTCGGTTCTATCAGTCAGACGTAACTTTAATTGACCATTAATTCACTGCATGACTCGGTATCTTTCAAATTCACAGTAGTTTCCCCCATCCCCACAAGAGCCAATCCCCTCACACGTAGGCCCGTGGCCACGTGCTACATCTCGTCGGCTGCAATCTCCCCTGAACTCGTATCCAAAAGCCCTTGCGCCGTCTCTAATATCTTATTATAGTAGTAGCTTTCATTTGCCTGTCTCAGCTAGCTTGCATACTGTCGCCGCTCTGTAGGGTTGTGCCCTAATCCGCAGGGCATGGAGCACAGCGACGGGAAGGTAAAGTACGCTAACTAGTGCAAACCATGCAAATAATATGAACAAGCAAATCAAAACAACACAAAAATCGGCCGCGCTCATAACGTCACCTCTCTCGCTCCCGATTGCGCGCCGGACACGCCCAGTCGTGCAATTCTCATGTTATCCGAACTCGGCACGGCCTGCCCAGCTCAGGCCTACGCGCTCGACTTTTCAGTCTCGGGAGGCGTTATTCCCTCACCCGGGGCCATTGCTTTGCTCAAATCGCACAAATTTGAGCTCATTACTCAGAGTTAATTTGTGTTGAACTGATTATTAGCCGAATCCGGTCGTATTTGGGCGTGGAATTTCAAGAATTCGATTCCGCGAGAAAAATTTTGATCCGCAGGTGCTGCATACGTAGCTATTGGAAGGACATTGAGGGTGGATATACCCGAAACTTTGGCATTTTACGCACATCTTACACCGTCCTTGGAGAAGATTATGGTGTCTTGGCTCTACGCTTCCCAAATAGTGCCCTGCCGGATCGCCTCGTTCGCAGCGAGAGGGCTTGTAAATTCAATGACCAATGATCCCTCGCGCTTTCCTTCGGATGGCCGGGTCAGCCAACTTACATGAACAACGCTGGCTGTTGACCCCCAGGTATGCTGATGCTGAGCCACAAGCCTGGTAATGATATCTCCCATGGTCTCTCTAGTTAGGGATAGCGACTTGGTATTGACTCCGCCGGCCACAACCTCCAGGTGGGCGTCCTAATGTACGCATCGCCCCCGAACGCTTTCACCCATACGTTGGCATGCTTTCTCAGCACCTCAGCCCCGGCGGCATGGCCCGCCCGCAGGCTGAGGTCCCCAGAGGGTAGCTGGCGTGCGGCAATAAAGCAGTGGCCAGCGAGAGTGAGGATTTGTATTTTTTTCGCTGCCTGCACTCTCGCTCGTTCGGCTTTTTTCACAATATCAATTGGCTTACTTTGACGGAGTTCCTTGCGTATCGCTGCATCCCGTATCTTTACCACAATTTCACAATCAGACCCTAGTTCTGCCTGGGTCAGTCACCCCAGGGGTCGACGAGCCTGCACTTTGGGACAAAGGTGAGGCCGCGCTGCGTAGGCCCGTCTGCCACTCTCGTGCTCGGAGGCTTTTCCAAAAGAAGGCGGAATCGGGCTGCGAGATCCCAGTGGTGTTGCTATTGGATTTGCTCAATTCCTCACGGATTTGAGTGGTTTCTTGGCGGATATCGTGAAGAGCCTTTTTCAGATCCGCTAACGCGCTCGCGTTGTTGTCGCCCCCACGGGCCTTTTCCGCGTAACTCTTAACGGCCTGGATGAATGACTGTGTGTCATTATCAAGGCGGTATGAGTTATTGCTATCTTCAGCGCGGAGAAGGATTTTCTGAGCTGCCTTAGCTAATTCCTCCATGCTGGCGAAACTTGCAAAACGGTAACTTGATCCGTTCAGCGCGCCTCGCGGGAGCGAATTTTCAGCGGCTTGAGGCCTCAACCTCGCGCCTTGGGCTTTTGCCGCAATTTGACCCAGTGCCATTAGTATCAAATTGTAGCTCTTAGAGTTAATTATAATCGAACAAATTCTGAGCCGAATCCGGCTTGATTTGGGCGGGCATTTTCAAAAATTCGACCCGCGCAGAAACATTTGTTTTTCTTTATCCGCTTGCGGGTGGCCGTGCTCTCGCTGCGCGACGGGGCAGTTCAAGTCTGTGGAATTGGTGCGCTTCGGATGGGAGCTCTAGGGCTGCGCTCTATGACCTCAGAGACCATAGCCGCTTCGGCTGGGGTGATATCGGCAGCCGGATTGACTGCGCCTGGTGAGGCCATGCCTGGTCTCGCGACTGGCGCGTGGAATTGGGGCCCGTGGGCGCGGCGCTGGTGCACCTCGTAGAGGCAGGATGCCCGAATTGGGCACTCCCTCGCGAAGGCGTAGTGGCGTTCGTCTTGCTTCTTGGCTGGGTCCTTGATATGGGTGTTTTCTTCGACGCAGTTAGCGCACTTGGCATACTGCTTGTCGTGGGGTGTGGAGCAGTCCCCAGTATCATGGTGGCCAGCGCAGTAAGCGCAGCAGGCCTGACGTCGGCAATGTTTGGCGATATGCTTATACATTTGGCAATTGAAGCATTGTTGCAGGTTGACACTCTTATCATAGATCGTGCATTGGTGCTGTTTCCCCTTGATAATTAGACCTCGAGAGATGGCAAAGTTGGCGACACGTTCGTCATCGAAAATGACGACCAATTGTGACTGGGGGGGGCTTTGTTCTTTAAGTTTGCGCTTACCTAGCAACCACCCGGTTTGTTAAAGGCGTCACAACAGCTTTATGTCCAGCATGTTCGTCACGTTTTGTATCCTTGAAGTTCATATTGTCGTACGTAATCACTGATTGGGGGTTTGTACTTTGTTTACGGGTCGTCTCCTATTTTAATAAGAAGTTAGCAATCGATATCAACACTATATGATGAGAAATAGATATTTACGTTTTGACCTTCACCTTTTCATTGCGGGCTAACTCTGGAATTAATCTTTGTACTGTTTTGTAGCTAGAACATATCCCCATGCCATTTAAGGTGTCAAGACTTCGAGTTTTTGTCCCAGTACTGTAAAGATAAATAGCGAGTGATTTGGCGAGAAAATTAGAAAGAAGTGGTGCTCGAGAGAAACATATTATAGAGGTAATAGAGATAAGAGCTTTCCGTTCGGCAGAATTCTGACTTCTGGGCCCCACAAGTAAAGTAGATAATACTTGATTCCATAGTGGTGCTGATACTTGTATTGTATGAAGCATATCTTGAAAATTGACGTTTTCAAGATCGGTTGATTCATCGTATTTGCCAAAGTGTGATTGCTGAATCAACTCATTGAATTCGCTGTGCAGTTGCAAGAGAAATAGATCTAAAAAGAAAGGTTGATGTAGAATTTTCTGCATCTCTTTATGTCGAAGAAATGGAGTCTTGTAACGTCGAGAACGAAGGTCACCCTTCTCAGCTATAAATAATCGTATAAACGTAGCTGGGCTCCAACCATTTTTAGACATCACTTTAAGAACCTCATTCAATTTCCGAGTTCTTCGAGCATCTTGTTGTTGTGACCGTATCTGAGGTAGAGGTGTAGACGACGATTGAGTAGGGAACTCCGATTCCTCGATATTATCCCAGTATTGATCGTCGCTTGTAGGATAATCTGACAACGAGGAATTATCTGGAGATGTGATGACATTGTCCATCACTTCTGGTAACAATTGGTGCGGTATTTGCGACAAATCGGATGGATTCATTGAAGCCCTGTAGTGATATATCGATTGTCGACTTGTGTAGGAGGATTTGTGGATGTCCAGATAAAAATTGTGCACAAGTAAATAGATAGAGTTATGATTCAGGAATCGATTGAGGCTATATTGAAGATGAAAAAATGTGGATTCGGGGGTGAAATATAACCTTGAAAATCTGACTGATGAAGTTTGTATGGGAGATGAAGGACTTGCTCACGAATCAATATTGACACGAGGTGTCCTCAGACCCTCTGACGAGGAACTGAGCCGCGCGTTCTCATTGGCCGACAAGACTGGACAAGACGCTAGAAGACTTAGCGTGGGCGGCGCAAAGGCGGTGAAAGCGTTCCTCGTCTTGGGTCTGAGCTCCTGAGATAACTCATTACTACTTCATCCACGTGTTCACTATGTCAAACCCCTCGACAAGAAAACCCCCTACCGGCAAGCTATACGCCATTGCTGATATTCACGTGGCCTTTTCCTACAACCAAGAAGCCTGGTTTGAGTTGGCGCCGCATCCCGGCGATGGCCTGATCTTATGTGGAGACATTGGAGAGACAGTTGAGCACTTGCGGCAGGCGTTTTCGATAGCCACAAAATGCTTCGACACTGTATGGTGGTGCCCTGGCAATCACGAGCTGTATACTTTCCCGACGGGATCTAGTACTGATTTTCGGGGAGAGCAAAAGTATCAGCAATGCGTTGAGGTGGCGCGATCCTTTGATATTCTTACGCCAGAGGATGATTTTGTAGTGTGGGAGGGAGAGGGCGGTGCAACTGTGATTGCACCGATTTTTACTTTGTACGACTATTCATTTAAGCCATACGATGTGACGATAGAGAGTACGTTAAACCCCACTTCACCTGTCCAGATGCTCCGAGGGACATGGCACTTCACGGAATCCAGACATTATCTCTGACGAGTCGTCCGCTGAGAACACGTGTCTATTTTTCTCCCAAGCCTACAATCTGCCGATAACCTATGCTGATGGCTACACAGATGCTGTTTCATGGGCAAGAGAAGAGAATATTGAAGCCACGGATGAGTTTCTGCTTCATCCAGATCCTTTCCCTAGTCGACAAGAGTGGTGCAGTCATCTTGTTAAAAAGTTTGAAGCAAAGTTAGAGGCGGCACAGGCACAGTTCCCATCTCTGCCTTTTGTTATAGCAAACCACTGGCCGCTGCGAAAGGACCTCGCTAGTCTAAAGTACATCCCACGATTCGTAATATGGTGCGGCACAACTTTAACCGAAGATTGGCATCAAAGGTTCAACGCAAGGGCAGTCATTAGCGGTCACCTTCATATACGAAGGACCGATTGGAAAAATGGCTGCCGGTTCGAGGAAGTCAGCCTTGGCTATCCAAGACAGTGGAAGCATTGCGCTCAAATGGGCCTAGGTGTCAATGATCTCTTAAGGGAGGTTTTACCGGGACCAGAACCTCCTGAAAACGGAGAGGCGCCAGTACAATGGAGAAGATATGGGTAAAGTAGGATGGATATGTCTGCAAGAATTACGCATGCAAGAATATATCCTAGTAGTAGTAGTAGTAGTAGTAGTAGTAGTAGATTTCATTGACGGGGCAGTCGACGCCTAGGGGGTAGGTGCGAGACTTGAAATATTGCGCCATCTGAATGGCAAATTGGGTATCTATAAAGGCAATGCCGTTCGCTCCAGTGTCTACTAATGCTCGGATAACAATTGAGTATGAATTCTTAGCTAACTGAATAGGTACAGTAAAGCTATCTTTTTCACGTCCTAATAGTTGGCGGAGGTCCAATCCGAACAGTTCAACAGTGCGGGCTAGGATGGAGACTTCTCCTAGGCATCCTCTTTTCCCGGGGTGACTGGCGCAGTGTCTTCATTGGCTGCTTGTTCAAGTGCTTTGAGCTGGGTTCTTGCAGGGGTAGCAGCCCTGGCCTTCTTCGTGGGGCATTCGCGACTGATGTGGCCTGTCAGCTTGCAGTAGAAACACTTGCCTTCTTTGAGCAGCTGCTCACGCAGCGCAGGATCCATGCCCGGGGTTGACGCGCGTGGGGCGGGTGCGGGTTCCGGTTTGATGGCTGGGCTCGCCGCGGCAGCATTGGGTGGGTTTCCAGTGCCTCGCGTGGCACGGGCTCGACGTTTATTGATATTGTCAAGGTTCGTGGCAGTCTTGCTGCAGTAGTCGGTAAACTCGCGGAAGGTTCGATCATCGTCATTGTACGCGGGCATGACTAGCTCCTGCATGCGAAAGGTAAGCTTATTGTAAAGATCATCCTTCCAGTCTGCATTGTTCACACCTGCCTCTGCAGCAAGGTAGAGGAACTCCGACAGAAGCTCATGGAAGGGGTCAGTGGGTTTCATCAATAGTGCCTGATACTGGGCTTTGGCAACACGCTCACGGTTTGGGTCCCCATAAACATTCTCCAAGTGGGTAAACATATCCTCTGCATCTCCATATGGGTTCACGGCGTTGTCTCGCAGACGGGGAGTGATGTGTTTGCGGGCCTGCTCCTCGCAGCGACTGGCGATGTATGCGATGCGCATCGTGGTCGTAGGAAAGTGGTCAGCGTTGGCACGCAGCTTCTGCTTGATGGCGAGCAGCCAGTCTTCGAAACGGGGACTCTTGCCATCGCTGAGCAATGGGGGATCGGGGATCTTGGCGGTTTTGTGATCTGCACTACCCTCCTGCATAGTTGAGGCTGGGGAGGCGCGGTTGCGTGCGAGCTGCAAGGCGAACTGGTCTCGTTCTTGGGCTGCTTCCTGGGCGTCATGTCGAGCAGTGTCGCGTTCTTGGGTCAACTGCCGTTGCTCCGCCTGTGCAGTGTCACGCTGGTCTAGCAACTCACGATGGTCTAACTCTAAGCGAATCTTGGCAGCCTCAGCCTTCTGCTGTTGAATCTGCGCGAGGGAGACCTCTTCTCGGAGGTTCTGTTTTTCGTCTTCATGTCGTTCGTGCAAAGTGCAGAGCAGATCATACACGCGCTCTGGGTCATTGGTGCCGTGTCGAATAAACTCTTCTTGACGAATAATCACTTCTCTATTGGTAGTCAAATGTTCAATTTGCTCAAATAGACTGGTTAGGCGGCGTCCTTCATCGCCATTCTCATCTGGGACTGTATTTGACTCTCTGTCGTCAGAGCGTTCTTCGTTATCAGGCTCACTGGTAGCTTCGCGGTCGTTGGCTCGTGCCATTATGGCGGTTGGTTCGTGGGTTTGTGGGTTTGTGGGATCAACTCGCTGAGCTTCCACGCTGTGGAGAGTGGGTAAGCTGTACAAGCGGTTGATCAAGAGAAAGTAGAAGAAATGACACTTAGAATTATGTTACGATCGGCATAAATAGGGATTTATGGTATCATTGAACGAGAATTCTAAGTGTAAGGAAAGAATTATGTACAGCCGCGCGCGCTGCGGATATACGGACTTTTTACGCGTTAGAACAAATTTAGTTTAGTGGCAAATTCGATTGGATTAAGATACAAGCCTGAGTTGCAAAGAACTCATCTATCTAGACGTATTTATATGCGAATTTACACTAATATTTGTCATCATGGGTAAGGTATTGAAAATTGAGCAATGTCGATTTTCGGCATGGCGTTTTGGCACTATTGATCGTAATTTTGGGTGTTTCTAATCCTTTCCCAATGTGCTTAGTGCCAAATATTCCGATAGCGAGCCCTCATGGGTTCAAGGATGGAACGGAAAGCTCCCATCACAGTTCTCGAGCGTCCTGAGCAACTCGCTCAGCACAGGCAGCTCCCCATTGACCCCCTTTCCTGCCCAGGAGGACCTGGAGGTCTTCCTTGAGCACACGGACACCGACCTCATCAACCCTCTACGTCGACACCCCTATCAAATCGTCAACAAGGCCAATCAGGCCGTTCAATCAACCCGGGACGCCACGATTGCCCACCGCCGATTCGCCGCTGTGCGAGTCCTTGCGAGTGGCGATCTAGCGCTTCTAGCCACTGCATCAAGAAACGCAGCTGGGGTGTCATAGTTCGCGGAGTACCCTGTAATATCGACACTAAAGACCCTAAATTTAAGATCCGGCTCAAGTCTGAGAACGCCCCCATCTTTAAAAGCCTGCCAGCGCCCATGAATATCACCCATGTCGGGTGGCTGCCTCATGAACGCAAAATCAGAGAACAGGGCCCAGAGACCTCATTTCTTGTGGTGATGTTTGACGACGAGCGGGTCGCCAATTTCGCTATCAACCGGGGCCTCATTACTAAGGGCAAGCAACACGCGTGCCAGATTTACGATAAGACGGTCAACCTACAGCAATGTTTCAAATGTCAAATGTACAAACATATAGCCAAATTCTGCAGACGTCAGCTCCGATGCGCATACTGCGCGGGCGAGCACGGTTCCGGAGATTGCCCGGTCAAAAATGACCGGGACCACGCTAAGTGCGTGAACTGCACAGAAGAGAACCTACATATCAAAGACCCGGCGAAAAAGCTTGACACTAAACACTTTGCATATGCACGAGACTGCCTAATCCGGGCCCACTGCTTGACGCAAGTGCACCAACACCGAACCTTTGGCCCTCAATTCCATGCCCCCTGTGGCGAGACCAGGAATGGACTCCCCCGGAGCAGTCAAAGTCAATGACGATCCTACACCAGCCGAAGCAGCTGGCCGCAGTCCTCAGGCTCCCACCCGAGAGACACCCGCTGCACGCACAGCCAAATCACGCAGCAAAAGTACCGCAGCACGCAAAAGGGTAGCCGAACCAGATGTAACGGCCGGATTGGCACCTTGGTTGCCTCAGGCGGTTAAGGCGGCTAGGGCTGGGGCTAGCGGGACACGTGGCACGTGGCACGTGCCCCACACCGGTTGTCGGAATATTTGGCACTAAGCATATTGGGAATAGGTTCAAAAATGCCCAAAATTACGATCAACAACGCTAAAACGCCATGCCGAAAATCGACATTGCTCAATTTTCAATACCTTACCCATGATGACAAATATTAGTGTAAATTCGCATATAAATACGTCTAGATAGATGAGTTCTTTGCAACTCAGGCTTGTATCTTAATCCAATCGAATTTGCCACTAAACTAAATTTGTTCTAACGCGTAAAAAGTCCGACACCAACAGAGATTTTCGATTGGCGAGCTCCTGAGGGTGAAGGCGTGCAGAGTGCCTCCAGTAAGCGGTTAGTATTGGACTTGGTGTTCAGAACCTCGCGGGAGGTCTGAGACACTTCCTTTGAGTCTTTTCCATATAAGATTCCATTCGTATCAGGTGCTGCGCGAGGGTTTCCGGGTTTGGGGCCTTCTGCACGCGGCGTGAGAAATCTAGGAGCGTGTCAACCAATACTTCAGAGATCTCCCGGGGCATGCTGCTCTTGGATTTCTTGTGATGCTGCTTCAATGTCTCGAGATCTTTTATGATTGAGGCGGTATATGCGCGTATATCGGTGTCTTCCCTAGCCTGCAGGACAGGCCACGGGGCCCTCTTTCTCGCTTTTCCGCCTCCCATGGCACAACCACGAGGAATTGGAAGCGGAAAATTGGGAAATGAGGTTTTTGAGAGGTCTATTATAATTGAGAATCTGTTATAATCTAAGGCATGTGTGCATTCTGAGTATATGTGGAAGATTGTTCTATCGTACATGAGAGGGATCTAGGGCTCATATATATAGCCAAAAGTATACAAAGAACATCTATCTATAGCCTAAAGGGTTTCACTATGGTGAAAGCCCTTTGATCATGACAGAATCATTCCCGCAGTACTTTTTACCTGTGGGGTGCGTTTTCATAGGTGCGCGAGTTTTCAGACCTTTTCAACAGTTTATTTTCTCCTGCTCTTCTCATTATTTAATTGGTCGATGCTCAAATGGCGATTAGAGTGCTACGGCTGCTGGCTGCATAGACACAGCCAATGACCATGGACGCAGTTTTAAAGTTAAAATCGAAGAATCCTGTCGTCCAACTCGAGGTTCCAAGTGTTAAGACGGAGTCGGACTATGCCGAGGCCTAACCCTAAACTCCAGGTTCCAACTCCGATGGGGTTTCTCGTGACTGTGGCACTCGAAGTTAAATTAACCTGGTTTGATTGGCCCATCCTCTACTAGTGTGAAAATGTATGAAACATTGCAGGCCTTCCCCACACCTCTTCCCCGCACTTTTCCATTCTCTGGGGTGCAGGTATCAAAGCCATAGACCCCCCTGTTAGCTCTTTAAACCCTGATTTTTTTTTCTGAGGCAACCATCTATCTTGAAGGGAGTGTTTTTGGACTACTGCAATTCTTGCTCCTCTTTAGGCACCTTACAATGAGAACGCCTTCCTCCGAAGTAATCGTCTCATGGTCAAAGCCAAACCATACAAATCCAAGCTACCAAGGCCCTCAACTGCTTATTATTGGTGTTATCCTTATAATCAGCAGCTCTGCCATACTGAGTCTACGACTATGGGTTCGTATTCGAATGAAGAGATGCGCTGGGTGGGATGACTGGATTATGGTTGCTGTTATTGTAAGATACTTTACCTTTTTATTCTCTATCATTGTGCCCTTCTGCGCTTTTATACAGTGTCAATATGCCAATTATGTGCTGATCGATCTATCGCTAGCCCTTCATCATCTGCTCTACCGTGACTACAAATTTAGGAACTAAGTATGGATTGGGTAGGCCCTACCCTTACTACGCGCAAATAAAGTGCACATAGTTAACTGTTTAATCTAAATGACCAGGTTACCATATCTGGGACAATAAACCAGAATGGTTGAAACCTTCACTGATGGTACATGCGAATCTTCCTTCTTTCTATATACCTCGTCCGAGCAAAGGCAAAAGGGCTAATGAGCATATGAACTCTATACTATGAACAGACAAGTTATTTTAATCAACTTCTTATTGTGATTATCATGACACTTGTTAAAGTTTCTCTTCTTATCTCATATCTCCGATTCCTGACAGTGTCCACATTCAGGCACCTAAGCTGGGCAATTATTGCGTTGATACTTGTCTGGGGCCTATGTATGTTTCTATCCCGGTTCCTACAAAATGTGATCTCTATTAATAAGCTAACTTATTCTTTAGCATTCCTTATTACAATTCTCGTAGCTTGCAGACCTCTTCACGCATACTGGGACACCACACTTGACTCAAGTGCGGAATGTTCTAACGAACAAGCTCGCACTCTCGCCTTTACAATAACAAACCTCATTTTTGATATCATTGTCTTAATCCTCCCAGTGCCAACACTCTGGAAGCTTCAACTCCCAATCAGAGAAAGGCTGGTGTTGATTGGCCTAATGAGTCTGGGCATAGTGTATGGAAACCAACCTCTACATCCCTTCTTTGGATTTATACTTAATTTGACAAGGGCATGCGCTGCCTCGGCAGTTCGCTTATACTACGCTAACCGAATATACAATATCTCCTTTGATGTAACATGTAAGTTTTCACTTACTTTTGACAAGGGATGATCCTGACACTGATTACATCACCCATTTACAGGGGATGGTTACCAACTCTGGCTCTGGGTTCTTGTTGAGATCAATCTCGCCGTGATATGCGCCTCCATCCCAACCATCCGCCCTCTTGTGCGTAGGTACCTACCCCAACTAGGCTTCAAAGGATCTAGTTACGCTCAGCACTTCAACATGGATGATACAAAATAATACACATGGGGGGGCAGGGATATTGACGGGAGAACAAATCTGTCATGATCTAAGGGCTTTCACCATAGTGAAACCATCAGGCTATAGATAAATAGTCTTTGTATACCTTCGGCTATATATATGAGCCCTAGGTTCCTCTCATGCACCATTAGAACTATCTTCCACATATAACCAGAATGCACACATGCCTTAGATTATAACATTTAGAGTAAAGTGACTTGATATGTATGCTGCTCATATTCACTTTGTCATATTGAGTTGTTGGAATGCGGCTCTCTTCAGGCTCCGGCATTTTTCTCAGATGGATGTTCGACTTTAGAGAAGGCTTAATGAAAACTTTGCTTTGTTGAAGCTCGTTTCGTCGTTTCCTGAAATTCTCCTATTGTACTTATCGAATAATCAAGATAGGGAGAGGCAAAAAACAGAAGAACAGAGATGGAGATTGATGTTTGTAAAAGGAATCCAAGGTCGCCGGATATGATGATAGCCGGTCACGAAGTATTGATCAAGTGAACGCCGCTCGGTACAAATTCAGATAATGAGTAGATAGCAAGGCGTCCTGTAATGTAAATATTAGGCTAGTGTATATATATTTCCTTTATCAATTTGAAATCAAATTGTCATGATAACTGACCGGAAATTTCACCGCCTTTTCTCACTTAGGACCGAGGTATTTTTCAGGATTCTAAGAAGGCACCTGCGATGGCTGCGAAAGTAAGTATAGAAAGCGGTTGGGACTAAAGTAGCCATGGCAGAGAAATTATACCCCATACCGATCAGCTCCAGGTAAAACCTCTCGCATCTCCCGTATGGTCTTGATATTTCACATAGCCCCCAATTAATGTTAGAAGAGTCTACCAATGAGAACTTCTGCTTAGCTGTTACCATTACCTGATGCTAGTAAGCCCTAAGATGAATATCTAACCACCTTTAAAATACCAGGGGCCTCCACCGCATGGGATTATTCCCTACCTGGAAATAGTTGCGATAGCTCCAATCACATATGCTATTCTAGACATACAAGACAAAGACCTCCGAGCACATTAAAGCATCTTCTGAGATCTAAAATAAAGCCTAGGCCCATCCCTTAGTCTAGATTCTTGAAAGTACATTCTGGACGCATGCTCAGTGAAACACCTGCGCTTGACTCTGAAACGCTTCACCCGCCGTTATGGATACGGAGCAATGTTCTGATTCTGGCTATATGAGGATTATTAAAGATCGTAGTGTGGGTAGTGTAGTATGTCAAAAGATGAGTCTAGTAAACCACTATAAAAGAATTGCGGCGTTTCAAATCCGGATAGGACCAATTTTAATGACTATACAGCAATAGTTCTCCACATGTATCCAGCATCCCAGAATTCTAAATATGAAGGTGCAGGCCTTACTTCGGTTATGCATCTTAGTAGCCTGTAGCGAGCTAGAGCAACAACTTGAAGAGGTTATGGCGTTATCAATGATTGGTTGTTTCGCACTCCTATCTAGGAACAGCCTAGCGCTGGCAGCCTTCCGCCTAGAAATTTTCTTTTTACCTCGGCTGTTTCTCCGTATACAGTAACTAGTTTTGGGCTTAGAGGCTAACAGTGTAATTTAAGCCTTACAGAATAGATTCAAGAAATTCATGAGCTTGGACCTTTTTCACGAGCAGCATATAAGATTAGCATGGGGCAAATCATCACCATGGCAGATCTCCAGTCCTCGCGCGGTGACGTGACGCTTCGCTCAATCTAGTATTAAAAGTATATCAAGAAGATCTATATAATATATTTCTTTTAGAGACAAGTATAAAAGTATCAAGTCATTTTACAAACTGTAAAAATGTAGGAGCAATATCAAAAAATATTGAAGCAATATATGTCTGTCTAAAGTGATGAAAAGTCCACGGTAAAAATATTGAGGTGGGCCGAAGAAACGAAGGCAATTGGCCAAGAAACGAGTTCCGCCGATAACCCCTAGAAATTGACAAAAGAGATGGATTAGACCATATACAGGGATGAAAAATACAGATTATATATGCCGGAGCCCTATATTATCTGGGGAGGTGTGTCAGCGAATAACGGCTAATTAATCATCCTCACTGGTGAGGGGGACCATGTGTGTCTTACTTAAATGTTAGACAAAGCGGTAGACACAATGCTTTGCTGTGTGGCAATATGTGAAACTGCAGGGGTACTTACCAAGCATAATAAAGGGCCAGTCCCTTGTTACTCCTGACAAGGAAGTTCAGAAAGGCAAGATATGCTTCACTAGTGTCACAAGTGTTTACCAAAGAGGAAAAACCGTTACACACGAAGGTAAGCACATATCACATAGCCAAGTTACTACATTCTTATGCGGGGTAGCTAGCACATCGTTGAAAGGGCCTTATGTAATTGTGTGTAGAGAGAATATGTAATTCATTTAACTAGAAACACATACATGCATGCACTTCCCCAGAGTTCATATAAGGATCTCAAAGACCGTTTTCTTCCTATATCCCTTACCAGACACTCTATCATCCACTGATCCATCTATCCCTTGGTTTTACTTCAGCATTATTATTACTTATTTGACTTTACTGCTTCTTGCTAAAACCATGAACAACGCTATTCCATCTGATATCTGGGAAACTAAGCGCATATTAATTACAAAGTTATACAAAGATGAAGAATGGCCTCTCAAGCATGTCATCAAGCTTATTCGGACATCCGAATTTTGCCCTAGGTATGGCTTGCACCAGCTGTAGTTGCTAGGTGTAGTACTAACTATATACATTCAGTGAGACCCAGCTTCGGAGCAGATTAAAGAAGTGGCATATCACCAAGCCGTCCCGCAAGAAGTACGGCAGTCACAAGACTCGGTCTGAGAAGAGAACCTCACCTGAAGGTTCCCAATCATCGCCATTTCTATCATGCAGTTCAGGCGATATGAAACAAAAGCTGCCCATTGTTCACCTAGAACCATTCCAGTATGATAGAAATAGCAGAAAGCATGACTCTATTCCTCCTGAGAAAGAGGAACGGTCCATACCTAAACTATCAAGTGCGGAGCAGCACATGTTGGAGACCCAAAGTGGCCAGTATCTGACGTCCCTTGATACATCTGTCAGACAGTTTCCCTGTACCCCAGGTACGGTACAAGATTTCTTGGATAGAATCCTGTTAACTTCAACACCCCCGAAGCCCTCATCGCATTGCACCCATGAATGCACAGAAAATACAGCGCTATCAGAGGATAAAGCAATAGACTCCATATTTCAGTGGCAAACGGATTCAATCAATGCTAATATGGATAACCTAAACTCCAGCGGCGTAAAAGATCAAACGGATCACGATATGGAAATGGGTACACAGCTAGACCCGATAACATCAATGGACCCTTCAATAGCTGACTATTCATCGTTCAGCGTCGGTTGCAGTCATGGTACGCATCCACTTCAATATACAGCTCTCCTCCCGTGGTGCATGGGTGGAATTTTACCGTGCAAAAACGCAAATAACTTGCTTCACTCCCCGAAAACTCCTGCTGGATCCGCATGTATTAAGAAAGAGAAAAGGTCTGGAAAGTGTTGTGAAGGGGCGTCAAATTTGAGACCCGACCTTTTAGATACCATTATCGAGGAGTCTCACTTCCCAGCATATCCGTTATCTAATTACAAAGTTCCTTCTCCTCACCATATATGCCCGCATTCAAGGTCAAAGGCCTGTTACCTACAATCTCCTTACCCACAGTGTTGATTTTAGATACAAAGCTACTCTCACTTTTTCTAAGTTACGCTCTAGTAACAACTAGCCATTTGGTCCATTAGAAATAGTCGCCTGTGATAACTATCGTTAAATGACATACTTGTATTACTACTGCATATTAGCTTTCCAGCTGACATATCAAATTGCTACACATAGATGGTAGGTGGCAACTGCAGTGTTGTCGTAACTCAATCATGTAAATTAGTATGTGAAAATGATATAAAATATTTGCCAGGAACCCACCACAAAGACTGTCTCCGTGAGCTAGTCGCTCCTAGATTCATTTCACATGCACTAGGAAAATAAAAATTACTCTGGAAAGACTCTAATGAGGATAGTCAGAGGAGTAGTCTACGCCGATGGCTTACTAGCTATACATGCAGCCAGCGGTCAATAGAGTGAGTAATTTCCGCATAGGGCAATACCTCCTTCCTTATCCTTAATATAGGGCATTATGCCTTTAGTGCATTAAAGGATCAGTGTCGACTTGTCGTTATCAGCTAACTGTGGAGGGGCAATGTGTCTGATAACCATCAGAGGCCAGGTTAGACGTCCTACCATGTGATCAGCCAGTTCAAATCCATAGTTATACGGAGCTCACTTGCCAAGTTCATCATCAAGAGCCATTCGGGGTTATAGTTATTCCTTGGAAACTATTCCCTCAGAAACTTGAACATCTTCAACAAATGATGCCCTGCTTCTATAATTTATTCTAATATCAACATGTAGATGACGGTGTGCATGTACTCAATATCTCTATGGGCAAATTTACTTTGACCCTCCATAACTTTTCACCAGTGAAAATGTGTTTAACAATTGAAAACAAAATATCTTGCTTCCTAGATATGAGTCATAGGCCACTTAGATCACGTGGATTACATAGTCTACAGCATCCCCCGAAAAATGGAACAAAAACTCTTCGTTTCCATAGCCTGGCACTTAGGTCTGTTGTAGTGGCCATTTAGAGGCTGAACTTAAAGTGAATTAGGTGGCTGAATAAGATGGTCACAGTAACTAGATACGTAACATACTATCATCCAGTGCCAAGTATTATATTCTTATACACAACCTCTTTTTTTCTACGAAATTTCTAGCTAAAAACATGAACAAGGCTCAAGCGCAAGTTATGAGAAACTAGTACTGTACAGAAAAATTATAGCAGGTTGGTTGTATTAAAGAGTCGATTGCCAGTATCAGTGACGCCTTTACCAGTGAAATTGTTTTGTGAAAGTCGAAGGGTGACTGACTAATGACTTCACATCAACATATATCAGACCAGCCCAAACCACCTCAACGTCTCCTGCACTTGTGTCGGCACAACATGTCCCACTCCTTCTGCCAAATACGACTCAAACTGGGTTCCATTTCCATAAATATACCGTGTATACCCATCCAACGGATCATTCTTCTGTTTCTCAGCTAACTGAACCCCAAAAACAGTCATCCACTGCTTGATCTCCTCCTGCAAGTTCTGCGGATTAAGAACATGATCCGCAGTGCCATGCCAAACCTGCACAGGCGGATAACTCCCATTATATCCCGGCCATGCACTTCTGACTTCAGCAGCCCACTCAGCACCACTCTTCCTAACCTCCCCTTTCGAGCACGCCGGATCAGACGTAAACGGCGAAGACCCGGGGCTTCCTCGTAAACACCCATAAGGAAGTCCACTATATGCCGAAACAGCGGAAAATACATCCGGGTAAGCGGCCGCCAAAACCTGAGACATCATCGCTCCAGACGAGGAACCTGTTGCAAACACTTTTGACGGATCGGCGTTATAGTTGGAAATTGCATATTTCACCATATTCACGATAGACAACGAGTCACTCCCATTGTTATGCGTGAGTGATTTATCCGTTGAGACGTCCCAGCAGTGGAAGTCATTCTGGGAATCAGGGTATATGACGATAAAGCCATGTTTGTCGGATGCTGGGGGGAGATCTTTGACTTCAAGATAGTATGCTACGGCGGGCTCGAGGCAGCCGTGGAGCTATCATATGTCTATCTTAGCTTTTTCTGCCCATTAAGTATCTAAATAGGGACAGGAAAGGGGAATGGAAAGTACAGCAACGATAATAGCTGGATTCGGTGCCAGCCGGTCAGGAACATATATCAGCATTTGGTTGTTTCCAGGGTTGTCGCCGAAGTCCAGGACCCGGCGGAGGGTGGCGGCAGAGACTGCTGCTATTTTGAAAGCCATATAGGCCAGGAGGAGGGTTGAGAAGTTCATTATCAATTCTCCTTGTCGGTTTTCTTGAGTGAGCGTATGGTGTGGAAAAATATAGGATGGATGTGCCGGTATGTATAGAGTCTGTCTTGGTGTTTTAAGATCTGCGACAACTCCCAAACCGAGGAGGTATTCACGTACTGGTCACGATTTTCAGGGGTGATTGTATTACCTAAATAAAGACGGTTGTACTGGCCTCCATATTTGCCGTTGTGTATGATACTAACTGTGGTGATCCCCGCTTCCCCGCTTCTTCAGGGGTAGCATGATAAAGTTGGCAGAGATAGTTAAAATTGTATCCTGCGTTGCGGTCTACGCAAAATCTACGACGAGGGGTAATTCGAAAAGCGCATGGGTCTAATGAGTCAAGGGTGATGATTTGAGAAGAGCAAGTCAAGCGGAAGTAAAGGGTGCCGTGAGCGGTATACCGAGGCCATTGCGACTATTTCTTAGTTTAGATTAGTTGGTTCGTCCCTGTTTTGCATATATTAGGTTATGTCGATGCTTGGTTGTGACCTTCGCGAGAAATTTCGTACCTCTGTGTTATTCGCCGCTCGGTAGTTGATCTATTACGAAAAACCCGGACAAAGTTCGTCCCTCGGTGTTCGTCGCCTGGTAGCTGATCTATTATGAGGAACCTCGTATATCGCTCAGTGTAATCTCACCGATATTCGACTTGTTGAGATCTGGTATTGGGTACTGCATCGCTCTCACGGGAAGGTAACAAAATCGGCATTCAGGTTATCCAACTACCGATTCCCGGTACTAAATACTGTAGCTAGCGCATTCACATCGAGTATTTATTTGATAACGGCTAGTGTATCATCAATGATCCCCACCCACTGAAAAATTGCAGGAAGCCCAATTTTTGAGACCATATACAACTTCAGTGTTTCACTAATTTACGGGGATGAAAAATAACAAATCTGATAACAGTGACTATTGAGAGAGGGACTTTCGGCTGAATGGATTGCCATTCAGATATAAAACATGCCAACAGTCTCCCCTGCCGTTCTCAGGAAATCAATGTCTTTGGCAAGAATTCTCCATTTTTATGCTACTCGTACTTGAATCGATGATGGCGTTGCTGACAGTCACTTACCCGTTTTGGTCCTATTTCGACAAGTGGTTCGACTCAGTTTTGAGGTATCCTGCAACTGAGTTCCAAGTCACCCCCGGGGTCACGCCAATGACCACGCTGGGGGTCACCATTTCTGTGATTGTCACTTACTACTGTGTAGTTCTTGGCGGACAGAAGCTAATGAAAGGGCTCCCTGCGATGAAACTACAGACAGCATTTATTCTTCACAATCTCAGCCTAACCGTAATTAGTACTATTCTACTTATCCTATTCATCGAGCAGCTACTACCAACGCTCTGGAAGAAAGGACTATTCACTGCCATTTGCGAGGCTGAAGGTGGATGGACCAGGGAACTGGTGGTGTTATACTATGTAAGCCTCCCTCTCCCTTGTTCTTTTCACGACCTTGGTGAGTGCTAACTAAACCTACCGCGGCTCAGTTAAACTACCTTACCAAGTATATCGAGCTGCTTGATACTGTGTTCTTGGTTCTTAAAAAGAAGCCACTGACATTTCTTCATACTTACCATCATGGGGCAACCGTTCTCTTATGCTACACAGAACTCGTCGGCCAGACATCAGTATCATGGGTTCCTATAACCTTGAATCTCACCGTACATGTGCTCATGTATTGGTACTATTTTCAGAGCGCTTGTGGAATCCGCGTCTGGTGGAAGCAGTGGATTACAGTGCTTCAAATTATACAGTTTATCATCGACATCGGTAGGGTTATGTCTCTAATCATGCACTTTAGCTTTTTTTTCTTAGCTGACAGAATATCAGGGTTCATATACTTTGCTTCATATACATACTTCGCGTCTACATACTTCCCATGGGCGCCGAATGCAGGTAGCTGCATGGGAGAGGAGTATGCAGCGGGTTTCGGGGTTTTTATTATCACCTCTTATCTTCTGTTGTTCATCTCATTCTATTTGACGACATATAAATCTAAGGCTCCACAACTACGACGAAGTTTCAACGCTATGGTAGAGGGAAAGAGGATATTCTGATCGTATCCTGGGAGGCGACTTTGCTGAGCTGTTGGTCAATGTCTCGATATACCTTAGACGGCGAAAGGAACGTGGAAAGTTAACTAACAACGGAATATTCTCTTTGATGGCAAAAATAAGACATTTCAGGGCACTTTTCTTGCCTGATACATCCCCCACGCGAAGGGAAAGTAGCTCTCCTATAGAAATTCACCCCTGGCTGAAATAATTGGGTTGATTATACCTTCCGGGCCATAGATATGGTAGTTAGCAGTCACTGCTAGTGCCCGTCAAACTCATAGACGAATTCTTTGCTTACATTATGATTACCAGTTGTGTTGGAAATGGGAGCAAAACATCTGTCCCCATTTGGCTTTTTTATTCTCTAAATCTCGACATGTGAAATTGATCACCTGTACATTCGGCCAAACAGAGCTACGCAAGCTCCCGTATAGTTTTGCATGAAAGGGAAATTTAAATTTGACTATATCCTAAGAGCACAAATACCCCAAGCACACTTTTTGGTCCTTTTCGTCGAAGCCCATAGATTTCAATTATAAAAACATTTCTTCTTGCCTTCCTCCGGCATGATTCCACACGGAACGTTGTATTCGATTTAATCTAATTGATTGGGCCATACAATGCAGTGATTATGGCATTCTGCGTTCCCAAGTTGGCATTAGTCAGGATTGTCGTAGAGAGGATGTCAACAAGACTAGGAATGGGCAGGCAGCCATCAACATGTGTTTTGTTGATAGCCCAATTGTACGCAGCCTGTTCATTAACATATCTATTCAGCCCAAAAGGTTAGACATGGCAGCCATCATACTTAGCAGTGATAGCAAGGAGTTGGGGACGATAAAAAGTGTAACGGCCGGGTTGGCACCTTGGCCGCCTCAGGCGGTTAAGGCGGCTAGGGCTGGGGCTAGTGCGGCACATGCCACGTGGCACGTGCCCCACACCGGTTGTCGGAATATTTGGCACTAAGCACATTGGGAAAGGATTAGAAACACCCAAAATTACGATCAATAGCGCCAAAACACCATGCCAAAAATCGACATTACTTAATTTTCAATACCTTACCCCTGATGACAAATATTAGTGTAAATTCGCATATAAATACGTCTAGATAGATGAGTTCTTTGCAACTCAGTAGGCTGTCATTTGGTTCGGTCCGAACCGAACCAAAACCGATCTGAAACCCGAATGGTCCGGTTCTGGTCCTATATACAGTGAACCGATGTGGTTCGGTTCACCAAGTCCAGGACCATATGGTTTTTTGGGGCCCATTTGGGTCTGGTTCGGTTTGGGTTTTCGGTTCGGTTTTATCTGAATATCTGAATACTAGTGGATTTCCATTAATAATACTAAAACATTTAGGGTTAACCCTAATTCTTTATAATTATTATTGATTATATAATCATTTCCGAAACAGCTTTTCATGAATTGAATTCTTATTTTTTGAATTAGGATTTTATTTTAGATATTTTTATAAATATTATAATAAATTCTTAATATTTAGATTATAATCTAAGAATTATCCGGATGGCGATAATATCTTTTCTATTTTTTATTTATATTTTTTAGATTATGTTGTACGGCCAATCTATCTATTAGAGAAAAAATATATATATTTCTGTACCCGTTCTATGGTATAATTGGTATTCATCATTACCTATCTATTTTTTGAGTATATTTCAATAATTAGATAGAAAATTATAATTTAAATAATTAATTCTAATTTTTATATTATTTATCTATTAAATTCACTAAAATTTAGAAAGATTTTAATATATTTTTAAGGATAAAATCTAACTATAGTTAAAAATTCTTTGATACGGTTCGGTTATCTGAATGAAAACCGGACTAGACTCGAACCGATCTAACCATAATTAGTAATTCTTTTTTAGCGTGGTTCGGTTTCGGTTTGGAGAGCCAGAACCGTTCGGTTTTCGGTTCTGGTTCCAATATTAAAGACCAAACCGAACCGACCCACTTTTGGGTTTGGTCCAGAAACTCAGGACCAGAACCGAACCAAATGACAGCCTACAACTCAGGCTTGTATCTCAATCCAATCGAATTTTGGCACTAAACTCAATTTGTTCTAACGCGTAAAAAGTCCGACACCAGCAGAGATGTAGTAGTAGTAGTAGTAGTTCTCATTGACCTGTTTTAGCTAGCTTCCATACTATCGCTGCTATGCAGGGTTAGGCCCTAGCCTGCAGGGCCTCAGAGACCAAGTGCGGCGCCTGCGCCGCGCTGTGGCGTAGCCCAGAGGGCGCGCCATAGGAAGAGAAATAAGCCAGTCTATAAGTGGCTAGCGTATACTAAAAGTCAACAGCGCGACCCTCAACCCTCTGCCACTCTCTATCTTTATTATTATTATTATTATTATTATTCATTCATACACGCATGTAAACCAGCTAAGGCGGTCGGCGGAAGGGTCTAACGGGCAGTGGGCTGATTCTGCCATACAAAAAGAAGTAAAGCGCGGCTCCCAGCGCTTGGCACTACGGGCGGCGAAGCACGCATGCTGCGCACGGCTGAGAACTCTGCAGGGGCCTCAGGCTACGCGTACACAACAACACAATAAAATGACAAAATAAACGGACGCCTAACGCTAACAAAGGAAATATGCAACCTACCAGATGCCCAGTCAGGAAGGAATGGAACGCCGGAAGCTATAGTACGCTAGGAAATAATATACAGTGAGAGGGTGATGCGCGCAGAGTAAGAAGGGAGAGTAGGAAGGGAAGTCGGAAAATTGGGGGCCCAGGGTCGTTGTGCTTGGTGCAAGTGGCCAGACCGCCCAAGGGCAGGCTGGCATGGAAATCTCTATGGTTCAAAGGCCTGTCTGCAGGCGTTATTCAGAGATTGAAGGGGGTGCCATGTGCTGGAACTGCGATAGCAGTCCAGTGCGCAGCATAAAATGTACTGTCTTCTTGACCCAAGTTGGCTCGCTGAGGAGTCTCCTATAGTCAATCTCGCGGTAGTCTTTCCATAGGGTCTGCGCTCGCAGTTGGGAAAAGTCTGGGCATTGAGTGAGAATATGCTCACTGTTCTGGTTACCAAGGCCGCAGGGGCAGAGAGGTGAGTCGACGATGTTAACGCTAGCGAGGAAGCTGAGTAGTGCTGATTTGCCTGTCTGCATCTGTACAAGGACCGAACTCCAAGCCCGGCAGAGCCCCTCATGCAGCCTGAGTATGTGTCTCGCCGGCTCAGTAAAGATTTTCCAGAGATGCCGTCCGTGCTCGGCCTCAGCCCACTCTCGTTTCCAACGTGACGCGAAGCCGGCCCGCAGGCGTTGCCGGCAGACTGATGCAAGGATAATGTTCCGATGCTGAAGCGTCGAGTTGAAGGTCATGTGTGCGGCATGTGGAGTCGCCTGGTTGGGTGCATTGATCCGGGCATGTCTCTCCTCAACGCGGGTGCGGCGAATGGCCTCGACGGCGGCTTGCTTTGCCAGTTGGTCCGCGGCTTCGTTCCCTGGCACGCCCTCGTGGCCAGGAATCCACTGTATCCGTATACGCCAGTGGTCGTCCTGTAACCGGGTGATCCGGTTGGCAATTTGCCGAAGTATATACTGTCCGGACGAACGTCTTGGGGCTCTGCACGCTTGAATGGCGGCCTGGTTGTCAGTGTAAATAGTCGCCTCCTGGCTTCCTGTGTGGTTATATTGGTTCCGATTTAGTAGGTAGAGCGCTTCGTTGATGCCTTCTAGTTCCCCTGCATAAACTGTGTGTGTATCGGCTGAACCGATTGGCGCCATGGCCTGCCCAAGGGTTGAGCAGTATGCGGATGCCCCAATTCCATTGTCAAAGCCACTGCTGTCGGTAAATATTTTTATATCCGAGGCTTCAGCCTGTCGCTGATACGCCTCTATTGCCGCCGCTCTGTTCTCATCAATCTGTATCTCTGGTGGCTTCCACCAGGGAGGAACAACAAACGGGTTAATAATCTCTACCCGCTTGCAAACCCCCCTGCCTAGTTTAGAATCAATAGCAGCCTCTAGTCGTCGGAGCGGCGGTGTAAGGGGGCCATTAGAGCTGCAATGCGCCTCCTCGCGAATACGGTGCAGCGTGTGTCGCAGCGGTGATGTCTGTATACGGAGGCATGCTTCCTCAGCCAATCGGGCGAGGGTAATCTCGGCCGGGGGCACATCCAGGCATACTTCCAGCGCTTGTCGGCTGGTGCGCCGGAAGGGCCCCGCGATGCGGCGCAGCGCTTGGTGCTGTATAGACCGAACGGCTGTTTCGGCCGCTGATTGAGCTCCGCGGTAACCATGGCCACCTCTCACATACCATGTGGAGCATGCGTACATGATCTGGGGTAACAATACAGCTGTGTATGCCTTCCGGAGCTGGGTTAGAGGGGTTCCCCACGTCGATCCTGCTATTGAAGATAAGCCTGCAAGAAGATTGGCTGCCTGCTTCCTGATTCGTCGGGTCTGGGCAATGCCAGCCAAATGCTGGTCCAACTGCACCCCAAGATATTTGATAGATTCAGTGGGCTTGATCTCCACGCCTTTAATGACTAGAGGGGTATCAATCGGGCCCTCTGGCTTGCGGAGTTTCCTGTACATATGCATCAGTTGATATTTGGCCGGTGCGAATCGGGAAGCGTGAGTTTCCTCCCAGCGCTCTGCAATCTGGTGCGCCTGGGTGAGTGTGCGGCAATTCTCGGCAGCAGTCTCCCCCCAGGTCATGATTAGAATATCGTCAATATAGCCTGTCACAAGAACGTCAGAATGACGGTGTTGGATATCGTCAATAAGGTCAGCGTTGAAGAATAAGAATAGGATTGGCGACAAGGGTGAGCCCTGTGGGATTCCGGTGTTGACTGGGAATTCCCCCATGTTACCCTCGAGTAGGATCATTGATGTGTATCGCTCGCTGAGGAAGCTCTCTGTCCAGAGTACGAGCTCCTCAGGAATTCCCCGCTTACGCAGGTTATGGAGGAGCCTAATATGGTTAACATTGTCAAAGGCACCGGTGACGTCGAGTGCGAGTGCAGACACCACACGGTTGTTACCGCGCCATGCTGCAAAGGTCTGTTCCAGTAAGAGGTGCAAGGCATGCTCGCATGAGCGCCCTCGGCGGCCTCCTATATGGTATTTTGGTAGTACCACTCTCTATCTTCCCCGCACGTCGCGCGCTCTCACGTTTATCCACGATCTCATTGCCCATTGGCCCGCTGCTACCTATCTCTCTCTCTCTCACTATGTGTAGGCCCGCTGCTGCCTATCTCCGTCTCTCCTGCCTGCCCAGCCAGGTCTCTGCTGCCCCCGACTCGGCAGCCGACGTGTCGACGCGTCCTCTGAGCCATCCCCACAACGCTCTGCTCCTCCGTCACTTCCTCTTGATTCTCACTTGCAGGTAGGATATTTGCGCTGTAGTTGGTTCTTATTGGCCCTAAGCAGAGCCTGTGCATTAGTGCCTGTCTTGTTCATTCCTGCGGGTAGAACCCCACTCAGTGTCCTCGTTGGGGGCCTTGGATTGTGCGTCCTGGGCTGTTTTGTGTATTGCTTGTATGCCTAATGCTTCGGGGTCAACAGCCCGGAATTGGTCTAGGACCCCTGTGTCAACTATGAACTGTGCCACGGCGGCTGCGGTTTCCTTGCTGCCAAGAAGCGCGTCGAATTCGGACCGGGTTGATACCCGGATCTGGCGTTCAATTCGCTCCCATCGTTTTTGTCGTTGTCGGGAGTACTGGGGGCAGATTAATATGATATGCTTTGGGGTTTGGCTTCCATAGCCGCAGGGGCATTGAGGCGAGTCTCGACGGTTGATTCGCCAAAGGTAATGATTCAGGCCGACGCGCCCGGTGCGTAGTTGGATCAATATTGAGGCGGTTGCCTTTCGCAGGCCGCCCCAGTAGCGCAGTGCCTTCTTTGTAGGGGCTTCAAACAGCCTTCGGGTGGGTGCTCCGGCCTTGCCTTTCTCCCACTCTCGCCTCCAGGCGTCTTTTGTTGATTGTCGGATGCGTCGTTTGGCTGCTGAGGCCAGCCAATATTGTTTATCTATCGGATTAGTTGGGGTTCGGTAGGTGAGGCTAGTCGGCACCTGTCTGGCGCCATGTTGTGCAGCGCGCTTGGCCGCCCGGTCTGCCGCCTCGTTGCCGGCGACGCCTTCGTGCCCGGGGATCCATTGAAGGGTGATTGGGATGCCTTGTTCTGTGCATTGATCCAGTAGAATTTGACACGCCCTAATGAAGACTTGTCCGGAGACCATATTGGGATTGATGAGCGTTCTTAGGGCCGATTGACTGTCGGAGTAGATCACGACCCCTTGTTTAGCACGTTTCTGCCACTTCTCACTCTCGCTGGCCTCCCTGAGCCATATCGCTGTGTGGAGACCGAATTCGATGCCGCGGGCCTCCGCTGCGTACACTGTCGACGTGCCTTCGGTGCCCAGGCATGCCGTGTATTGCCGGTTCGCTTCGGGGCAGACTACTGCCGATCCGATGTAGCCTTGATAGCCGCTGCCGTCCGAGTAAAGCGCTATTGGGGGGGTTTCCTTGCTTTGTTGCTTGTCGTGCGCGCTGATCGCTTCTTCGCGTGTGTCAAATAGCACTACCCTCGGGGGTGTTCGCCAGGGTGCCCGGGTGTATGCTTGCCGACTCTCCCATTCGCCTGCTACCGCTTCCGGGGGAGCCTGCAGGCATCCACCCTTCTTCCAGGCTTGCACCTCGAGGGGCGTGTATCCACCGAGTTTGAGTTCTTCGTCCGGGCGAGGTTGAAATAGGGTTTGGGGGATGGCGTGGGCGGGTCCGGTTCGAATTCGTAGGGTTGTTTCTTTGGTGAGTTGCTCCATCTGAAGCCGAATAGGTAAGAGGTGCAGTTCGATGTTGAGGGCTTCGGCTGCTGTCGTCCGGAAGGCGCCGCTAATCAAACACGCTGCACGTTTCTGGATGGAGGCAAAGCTGCGGGTTATCTCAGCGGTCTGCTTCTTCGTGAGTGTTCCCGGTTGAAACCAGGCAGCCACCCCATAGAGCATTTGAGGGATGACGATTGCTTGATAGATTTGGCGCATCGCGGAGAGTGCCACTCCCCATGTGGAGCCTGACAGCCCCCGCAGCGCTTGCAAGCTCGTGCCCGCTTTGGCCACTGCTTTAGCGCGGTGTTGTTGGAAGGTGAGGCTCGGGTCCAGCCAGATGCCGAGATAGCGCTCAGCGTCTCGTGTCGGTTCAATTTTTGTGCCGTCTGGGAGTTGAAGCGTCGTCCAATTGGGGTCGGTAGAGCTGCGGGGGTTGACAAAGTGGATAAGCTTGTATTTCTTAGTATCGAAGACAGAGGCGTGGCGCCTGGCCCAGCGGTCCGCTTTGGCGCAGGCCACCTGCAGCTTTGCGACGTTGTGTTCCTCCGAGGCTCCTATGGTTAGAAAGGCGACATCGTCTACCCAGCCACTTGTAGTGGTGCCTTCGGCTTCGTTTGCGCTGTCGGTTAGAAGGTCTGCGTTGTAGATTAGATATAGGATTGGGGAGAGTGGAGACCCCTGTGGGATGCCAGTTGATATTGAGATGCGCTCTGATACGCCCTCCGGCATGCGGATGCGCGTGCTTCGCTCGCTCAGGAAGGCCTGGATCCATGGGGCATAGTGCCCCAGTCGCCTCCTGCGTAGATTATGGAGTAGACGTTCATGGTGCGCATTGTCGTACGCTCCCACGACATCGAGTAGTAGCATTGACACCACGGAGAGGCCTTTTCCCCAGGCACACCTGACTCGTTCAATTATGCTCTGAATGGCATGGTCTGTGGAGATGCCTCTACGGCCCCCTAGATGCGTAGGTGGCAGCAGGGAGTGCTTCTCTATAGTAGCTAAGGCGCCGGGCAATTATTGATTCCAGGAATTTGCCGAGCGTGTTGAGCAGCGCTACTGGGCGGTATGCCTTAGGGGTTCGATAGTCGCGGCCTTCGCCTCCTTTGCGTAGTATGACGGTTATTGAGCGCTGAAAGTGGGCGGGGTTGAAGCCTGCTTCAACACAGGCATTATAGATTTCATAGAGAGTGTCTAGGGCTTTTGGATGTTTTACGACCTTATGCCATAGGGAGTTCGGGATGCCGTCCTCTCCCGGGGCTTTGTCGGCCGGGGTGGCGCGAACCGCGATCTCGATCTCGTGTCGTTCGATGCGGGGGAAGGCCAGTTGTCTCGGGTACTCGGAGCCTGGGATATCGCCGAGATCGGCTGGGGTTGTTGCCGGGAAGAATGTGCGTTGGAATAAGGTTGCTTTGGCTTCGACGGTCTCGGCGATCTCTCCATCAGGTCCACAGAGAGTCGGCGTGATTCCTGCTTCGTACGCACCCTCGCGCGAGCGGGCCCATTTCGCCAGGCGCCAGAGGCCCTGAGGCCCCTGCTCCGTGGCCAATTGAACCCTCCGGCGGTGGCCGGCGCGCAGGGCCTTCTTGACAAGGCGTTTCTTTCTGTTCCGGGCGATTTTATACAGGGCCCACGAGCGTGGTGTGTGATAGCGTGTGTATTGGCGGCGGAGATACCGGGCCGTCTTGACCGCCTCGCGGCATTCGGGGGTGAAGTCGGGATTGGCCCATTCACTGGGGACGGCCATCGGGGTTGAGGCCTCAATGGCACGGCGGATCGTGGCTGTAAAGGCGGTTGTGGCGAGCTCGATTCGTTGCTTTGAGGCCCTCTGGAGGTTTGGGACGATTAGGTGCTTATCGAGTGTCTCCAGAAGGATCTTGGTGTCGGTGGCTTTCCAGTTTCGGCGTCGGGGGAGTTCTCTCGGGGGAGTGGTGATGTCCAGGAGGGTTCTTATAGGATAATGGTCGGAGTCGTGCTGCACATCGTCCGCTCGTTCACATGCTATAAGCCTGTTGGTCAGGTTTTTAGAGATTAGAGTTAGATCGATAGTGGAGGTTAGTTCGCCTCGTTCCCACGTGACTGTGCCTTCTTCTGTGGTCAGTTCGATGTTATAGCGGTAAGCAATCTCTAGAAGGCGCTCCCCTTCGGGATCCATGTTCGTGCCGGGGCCACCCCAGGCAGGGTGGTGCACGTTCATGTCTCCCACGATGAGATGTTCGGTCTCCAGCGCGTTCGTTGAGGCTCCGGGTGGGGCTGCCTGGAGGCGTTCTAGTTGGACAGCTATCTCCTCTATGGTTCCACTTCTCGGCTCGTTGTATATATTGTGAATCGCCAGCATTCGGGGGCACCCCCCGCGCTCATAGTGGATCTGTAGGACCTGATAGTCCTTATTGACAATGGTATGGATCCATTTCGATGGGTCGATGCGCTTGTTCACAAATAGGGCCACCCGAGCCTGCCCCTTTGGATAGTGAAGTTGGTGCGTTCGGGATGCAGGTTGGTGCGTGGTGGCATTGAATTCGTTGCGCCAGGGCTCTTGAACCGCTATAACGTCGGCCTCCAGAATCTTTTTGTCTCGTAGGAATGTCGCCATGACGACATCCTTGCTTTTGTGTGTGTTATATTGAATCAATTGGAAGCCCTCCATTTAGAAAAGTGCTTAGGAGGGGTCTTAGTGCGTGCTCGGGGGACGAATGTCACGTCCATCGGATCGTCCGCCTCGTCGTCGGCATCGGAGAGGCTTGATAAGCTTGAGTTACTGTCGATTTCGCTTTCCATGGGTGGTTCCGGCTTTGATTGGATAAGTGATCTCTGTGGCGAGCTTCGCGGGGGGCCAATTGGCACCAGATTGTCTCCTGTCCTTGGGGTATTAGTGAATTGGTTCAGAAGGGTAAGAAAGCCTGTCTCTGAGGGCTGTTCCGGCTGTAGTTCCCGGAAGCTCGCTTCGCTGTTTAATATGATGTTGTCGCCCCCTTCGTCCATAGTGATCTCAGGGAGCGGTGGAGGAAGCTGGGGCTCCCTGGTCTGAACTGGTTCCGGCTGAGTGCCTGCTTCCAGTGATCGCTTGCTAACTGGCTTCCGAAGTAATTTTTCTGGTTCGCTGAACATCTTTACCAGCTCTCCTCTGCGTTGGCGCTCTGGGGGTGCTGGGGCTGTGCTTGATACTGTGCTTTGGGTTGCCGAGAGCGCTGCCTGGATTGGACCTTCCATATCCGGTAAGGGCTCTTGGCCTGTAGATGATATTGACTTGGAGCCTTTAGGGCGGCCTCGGGGTCGGGTCGCTTTGCGTATCGTTGGCTTATCGAACACGACTCCCTGTCTCTCGGCGTCCTATCGGCGACGTTCGATGTCAAGCGGCACTGGTGCCGTCTGTCGATCCTCACTCCTGCGGGTGGCCGGGGCATTTGGAGTGGTTATTTGTGTTGGTGCTGGCGTTGTTCCTAAGGCGGGGAAGTTATTAGTGTCGTTTTTTGGGATCCAATGTTCTGGAATCCGGTGAAGACGCTCGCAGCTGTATAAAGCCGCTTTGGCCTTTCCAACTGCTTCCTTCCTGACTGGGCAGGCATCGCTAACGGCCTTATGGGCCCCTTTGCAATTGGCACACTTCGGGGTAACGTTCTTATCCTTGCCTTGCTTGGAGCGACACTCCCAGGTCGGGTGTCCCTCCGCGCAGATGCCACATGTAAAGTCTTTGGCTGGACACTGAGTTTGGGCGTGTCCATATCTTTGGCACTTCATGCACATCCTGCACCGGCCTTCTCGGCAGTAAGGCCTAGCGGTGAGACTTGAGTGTTCCCAAACCATGCCTTTCAGAATTGCCTTGTTGGCCACGAGAGCGCTTGTAAACTCGATGACCAGCGAACAGAATTCCCGTCTTGGTTTCAACCGGGTGGTTGCTAGGTGAGCGCAAACTTAAAGAACAAAGCCCCCCCCAGTCACAATTGGTCGTCATTTTCGATGACGAACGTGTCGCCAACTTTGCCATCTCTCGAGGCCTAATTATCAAGGGGAAACAGCACCAATGTACGATCTATGATAAGAGTGTCAACCTGCAACAATGCTTCAATTGCCAAATGTATAAGCATATCGCCAAACACTGCCGACGTCAGGCCTGCTGCGCTTACTGTGCTGGCCACCATGATACTGGGGACTGCTCCACACCCCACGACAAGCAGTATGCCAAGTGCACTAACTGCGTCGAAGAAAACACCCATATCAAAGATCCAGCCAAGAAGCACGACGAACGCCACTACGCCTTCGCGAGGGAGTGCCCAATTCGGGCATCCTGCCTCTACGAGGTGCACCAGCGTCGCGCCCACGGGCCCCAATTCCACGCGCCAGTCGCGAGACCAGGCATGGCCTCGCCAGGCGCAGTCAATCCGACTGCTGACCCTACCCCGGCCGAAGTGGCCATGGAGCGCAGCCCCAGAGCTCCCACCCGAAGCGCCCCAATCCCGCGGACTCGGTCCGCCCCGTCACGCAGCAAAAGCACGGCCACCCGCAAGCGTGCCGCAGAACCTGACAGCCCTAAAGCCCCGGCGAAGCCAACAACCCGGTCCTCAAAGAAGGCCATGCGAGACCGAGAGGATCCCATGGACGAGAGACAGAGTGACGCCAACGTGAACTCACTGATCACGCACGAACCTCTACCTCAACTGTCTCCGCGGACCCCCCCCTCGCTGGAGTCGGCCAATGTCGACGCAGTCAAGAAGGTGCGACGCCGCCAAAGCGCACGCCCTGCCGCTGACGAGTCGTCCGACGACGAATTGAGCCTCACCCGCAGAGACCCCGACTATGGCCCCACTGACGAAGCAATGACCACTAACCTCGAAGACAGTTCGTGGGCCTAATCAACCTATCTTAATGTATAAAGACCCAAATCGGTTATATATTTTACAGGCGAATTGCTGGAAATCACGTGACGAGGTGCAGATGCACCTGTTCGGGGAGGAGGAGCTTCAGGAGTACGACATCTTGGCGATCCAAGAACCTTATATCAACAAACTTACAGACCCATTGACCACCTATTCACTCGCCCTGCAGGGCCGCTTTCACGTGGCACTGCGCCCTACACCAAAAGCCAACTACGATGACCGTCCCCGGGTGTGCCTCTACATCAATAAGCGCCTCGACGCCACGAAGTGGGAGGTGCACCACCATAACAGAGATCTCACAACATTGACGCTCCATACCAACTTGGGCGTGGTGAATGTGCACAATATTTATAACCCAGGCGCCGGAGCGACTGGCGAGTCAAACCTTGAGGCCCTCGCAGCCGCGATATCAACGCGCCCTGGCCTGCACGTCGCCCTAGGCGACTTCAATCTGCACCACCCGCTCTGGGCGGCCCCCGACTACGAAGCTATCGACGACGACGCCACCAAACTCATCGACATCGCGGACGCGCACGGCCTGCAGCAACTGCTGCCTCGAGGCACTGTGACGTACGAGAGAGCCGACGCCAAGACCACCATTGACCTCGTCTGGGCCTCGCACGCCCTGGCAGATCGCCTCATTGGTTGTCAGGACCGCCGGGAGTGGTGGTACGGTGCAGATCATGTGCCAATCCACACCGAGTTTGACCTCTCGCCTGCCCGAGCCGCCCCGGCCCGCCGCAGACAGTGGGATGCCACAGACTGGGAGTTTTTCATCAAGCTGATAGAGAGCCGCAGCTGGCGCCCGCAGGACTTACCTGATAAGGAAGCGATCGACAGCGCTATTTCAACCTTAATTAAAGCCATCACTGACGCAGCCGAACAGGCTACGCCATGGAAGCAGATCTCACTATACTCCCGGCCTGGCTATACCCCCGAGATGGCCGCACTCAAACAGGAAGTGACCCGACGCAGACGCTTTGCAAAGCAAGCCAACACAGAGCGTGCATGGGAGTCATATAAGACGGCCAAGCAACATATGAAACAGGAATCGTCACGCCTCGCACGTGAACTACACCGAAGCCGCATTGAGGAAGCCACGCAGTCCATTGAGGGCTTCTGGAAGGTGGCCAGATGGGTGCGCATGCGCGGGTCCCCTCGTGCAACGTTCACCCCAACGCTATACTATGAAGGCCGTCAATACAGCGCCCCCCAAGACAAGGCGGCCCTGCTCCGTGCGGTGCTGCACCCTAACCCCCCCGAAGCTGACTTATCTGATATAGGGCATCAATACCGTTATTCAAAGCAGCTAGAGATGCCACCAATCACAATCCATGAAGTGCACGCCGCGATTAGTCACGTGAGACCGAAGAAGGCCCCGGGGCCGGATGGCATCCCTAATCTTGTGCTCCAGAAGCTCCTTCCAATCATCGATGACTACCTCACTAACCTGTTTAATGCGTGTATCATCTGCCATTATTGTCCAGCCCACTTTAGGCAGTCCAACACGGTAGTGATCCGTAAACCAGGCAAGCCAGATTACACCGACCCCAAAGCTTACCGGCCAATCGCGCTATTGAGCACGATTGGGAAGGCCCTTGAGGCCGTTCTCGCCACACGGCTGAGCTATCTTGTAGAATATTATGATTTGCTACCAAGGAACCATATGGGAGGACGCCGAGGCCGCTCGTGTGAGCATGCCCTGCACCTCCTACTCGAACGCACCCATGCGGAGTGGCGCGAGGGGGCTCTGGTAGCGTCTGGGCTAGCCCTAGACGTCTCAGGGGCTTTCGACAACGTCAATCATAAGCGACTTCTTCATGATCTACGCAAGCGGCGGGTGCCGGAGGCCCTGGTACGCTGGATTGAAAGCTTTCTGAGCGAACGCCGCACATCAATCATCCTTCTCGAGGGCGACATGGGCGAATTTCCGGTTAACACTGGCATCCCACAGGGGTCCCCCCTGTCACCAATCCTATTCCTATTCTTTAACGCCGACCTTATTGACGATATCCAAAGCCAGTGCCCTGGCACCCTCGCCATGGGCTACATTGACGACGTCCTAATCATGGCATACGGGGACTCGGCCGCTGACAACTGCCGCACACTCTCCCACGCGCACCAGGTCGCAGAGCGCTGGGAGCGAACACATGCCTCCAAATTCGCACCGGCCAAATACCAGTTGACGCACTTCTGGCGGCGGCACCGTAGCGTGCCCAAGCCGGACACCCCCCTCGACACCCCCCTCGTCCTACGAGGCGTCGAGATCGTGCCAACTGGCGCCATCAAATATCTCGGGGTGCAACTTGACTCCAATCTCACTGGTATGGCACAGGTGCGTCAAATGAGGAAGCGAGCCGCAGGCCTCGTCGCTGGAATAGCCTCAATCGCAGGATCCACCTGGGGGACTCCACTACTCCATTTACGGAAGATCTACACAGCCGTGCTGCTGCCTCAGATCATGTACGCATGCTCGACATGGTACGTACGCGGGGGCTATGGCTTCCACGCCGCCAAACACGCTGCCGAGAAGGCCGCTCGATCGATTCAATACCAGGCGCTGCAGCGCATCTCCGGGGCGTTCCGCCGCACAAGCCGGCAGGCCCTTGAGGTCTGCCTGAACGTCCCCCCGCCCGAGATCACCCTCGCACGGCTTGCCGAAGAGGCCTGCCTGCGCATCATGACTTCGCCGATCCGCCCAAAGCTGCACCAAATCCGAGGCGATGCGCACCGGAACAACGCATACACGTCCCCCCTACACCGCTTGGAAGCAGCTGTTGACGCCAAACTGGGACGGGGGGTGTGCCAACGAATAGAGCTGATCCAGCCGTTCACGACATCCCCCTGGTGGCAGCCGCCAGAGACATTGATCAGTAAGGACCGTGAGGCGGCACTCGCTGAATTGAGAAAACAGACCCCCCCGATACAAATATTTACCGATAGCAGTGGATTTGACAATGGAATTGGGGCTGCAGCGCACTCTACACTGGGGAGCGTCAGCACGCCTGTGGGCTCCGCCGACACACACACCGTTTACGCAGGGGAATTGGAAGGCATTCACGAGGCGCTAACACTTCTTTCAAAGCAATCAGACTACGCAGGGCCCCGAGAGGCCACGATCTACACCGATAACCAGGCCGCCATAACCGCCTGTGGAGCCCCTAAGCGCTCGTCAGGCCAGCATATCGTGCAGCGAATCGTCAATCGATTAGATCGTCTACACAAGGCCCACTGGCGTATACGGATACAGTGGGTGCCAGGCCACGAGGGCGTGCCTGGCAACGAGGAAGCTGACCGACTGGCAAAGCTCGCCGCAATGGAAGCAATTCGCCGCACTCGCGTTGAGGAGAGACGTGCCCGGATCAATGCACCCAGCCAGGCAACGCCACATGCCGCACGTATGACCTTTGATCCAATGCTTCAGCATCAGAATATAATCTTAGTGACGGTCTGCCGTCAACGCCTGCGCGCGGGTTTCGCCGAACGGTGGAAGCAAGAGTGGGAGATCGCCGAGCACGGTCGGGATCTTTATCAGATATTCACTGCGCCGACGAAAGCGCTTCTATTGCTGCATGCGGGGCTTCATAAGGCATGGAGCTCAGCCTTAATCCAACTACAGTCAGGCAAATCGGCCCTGCGCACTTTCTTAGCAGACGTCAAGATCGCCGACTCACCCATGTGCGACTGCGGCTTCGGCCGGCAAGATGCCAACCATGTTCTCACCAAATGCCCCCTATTCACCCGACTGCGTACACAGACACTTTGGAGCGAAGCACGTGAAACCGACTACAAGCGACTGCTTAGCCAGCCCGCTTGGGTCAAAAAGAGTATCGACTTCATGCTGCGAACGGGTCTCCTAACCCAATTCAGGCATGTCGTCCCCCCAGTATCACGTCCGCTATGAGCGCGACTGTCATACAAATAGTTCCCCCCTGCTTGAATGCCTTCGGACACACAGGCCACCCGAACCACACGATTGATGCCCCCGGGCCCCCCCTTATTTGACTCCTTTCCCCCCTTCTCCCCGCGCCGCGTGCGCTCGTTGTACAATATTTCATTAGTCTCCATAGCTTTTCAGCGTTCCACCACTCCCTTGAGCATATAGGTCTGTGACACATCTCATTTGTTAGCGTTTGAGCGTTCTGTTGATTTGTTATTGTTTGGCGACGCGGGAACGCGTGCAGAGTTTTCGGCTAAGGCTGCGTTAGGGGTGCCTTAGGCGCCCCGTAGTCAAGGCCTAGGGCCGACAGCCCTGCACTCTCTTTCCTTTTTTATTGGCAGAGAGGCCCACTGTCCATTAGCCTCGCCGCCAGCCACATTAGGCTTAGATGCGCGTATGAATACTACTACTACTACTACTACTACTACCGTCTTGGTTTCACTAACCAGCCTAGATATACGATCTTGACCAAAAACATCTTTTTCTTCGCGGAACGAATTTTTGAAATTCCTCGCCCAAAGCAGACCGGACACGGCCAAGAATTAGATCAAAAGTAATTAACTCCTCTAGCTATCATTTAAGCCCAAATTTGTGCGATTTGAGCAATACAATGGCACAGGGGGGTGGTGTAACGCCATCCGCGACTGAAAAGTCGTTCCCGACGCGTGGGCCAGAGCGGCCACGCAAACAAATCGCCAATATGGAGGAACTGGGCAATGCGGCCCAAAGCAACTCTTAACTACATTCAAGCATGTAATAAACCACTCAAGGATGAGTTTATTCTCAACTTTATCGAACACGTACGCGACTTCGCGCGCTCTGCCCCTGCTGGGGGCGATGGTGCGGCTCTCGCAAGCTTCCAGAGGCTGCTGGAAGCGGTCCAGGAAGACACTGCGTCGATCCGTAAAGAACTCACCAACAAGTCAAGCGCAACTACCGGCTTATCTCAAGATTCAGCCTCTTTGTGGAAGACCATTCGTGCCCGAGAGTGGCAGCTGGGGCTCAAAAACGCGACGGTCCCTCTCTCTCAGAGTGCTGGTTCATCGACCCCGGGGGTCACCCCAACTGAGCTGGGCCTGGATAGCGAGGTCGTGGTCAAGATCCGCGACGCTGCTTTACGGAAGGAATTAAAAAAGGCCAAGCCAGTGGACATTGTTAGACGAGTGGAACGCGCCAGGGCCGAAGCAGCGAAGGCGACTCCAAGCCTGGCGCTCGCGGGCCACGCGTTCATTGCCGCACGACAGTTGCCGTCGGGTGATATCAGCCTTCGGGCTCACAACGCCGCGGCAGCTGAGATACTGAGACAACATGCTCAGGGTTGGGTCAAGGCTTTTGGACCGAGCGCGTGGGTGCGCGTGCCGACATGGGGGGTAGTTGTCGACGGAGTTCCGGTGCACTCCATGGATCTTGACCCAGGACGAATTGAGGACACCAAAACGCGCTTAATTGCGCAGAACCAGCACACCTGGGGGACAGAGGCCAAGATTGCATATGTGGGATGGTTGGTCAAGCCGAAGCGTCGCGAAGGGTCGCTCGTTATCGAATTCACAAGCCCTCTCGTGGCGAACGAGGCAATCTCTAAGGGTACGATCTGGGAGGCCGGTCTTCACACCAATAGACCCTATTGTCGAGAGGGGCGGTGTAGACAGTGCCTTAAATGCCAAAGATTTGGGCATTCCCACGCTCAGTGTCCCTTCGAAGCATTTACGTGCGGCGTCTGCGCAGGCGCGCATCCGACCTGGGAATGTGCAGCCAAGCGAGGCCAAGGAAATGTTACTATCAAATGCGCCAACTGTAGTGGCAGCCATAAAACCATCAGTGGCCTCTGCCAGGTCAAAAAAGATGCAATCGAGCGCGCCAAAGCGGCATTATTCAATTGCGAACGCTTCCATCGGGTGCCGGAGCATCTCCGCCCTCAAAATAAGCCCATTTCCAACTCTAATCTACAGCCAGCAGCGACAACAGCTACATCAACAGCTGTGCCGATACTAACGGAGGCAGTACCTCCAACCGCGCCAGCAACATGCAGGAGTGTGGACCGCCAGATTCCTGCCGTCCCCTATCTGACACCTGCCCAGCAAGCGGCAGAGAAAAAGGGGGTAGTCTACGACAAACCGACAGTGCGCAAAGCAACTCGCCCTCGAGGCAGGCCACCCAAATCGACCTCGTCAGCGGGCCAAGAGCCCCTGCCGGACATGAATACCCAAATCGAGGCAGCACTCTCACTCACCCAAGCAATGAATCAACCAACGCTTCAACAGCCCCCCCAAAGCGCACGCGCCGCGGGGAGCCAGTGCCGATGATGAGCGAACCCGAAAAGCTGCTGCGCAAGCCAGTTGGCAAGCGTGTGCGGTCCGACAACAGCGAAGAGGGTCCCTCAGCCTTACGTGCGAAGCCGACCCCGGCCCAAGACGACGAAGAGCCGCAACTTCCTGCTCACCCCCCTCTCCCTCCGATCTCAATGGATATCGGCGACACCGACATTGTGCTGCGGAGCGACACTAGCTTCCGCCAGCTAGACTTCAACATCGCCTCAGAGGGGGGTTATCAAGAACTAATGGGTCAATTTACTAACCATAACAATACGCAAGCACAGACCATTCAAATCGGACCAACCACACCTCAGCGTGCCATGCAACCAGTCACCCAGTCGGCCTCCGAACCACCCTCTGATGAGGAATCGTCGGAACTGTCAGAGCCCGAGGACTCAGACGACATCAACTATGAAGAAGATCTCACCCTAGTCCCAACCAGGAAACCCAGCAGCGCCCCTCGTCGCTTTCTTTAATGAATAACTTCCAACTAATCCAATATAACACGCATAAAAGTAAGAATGTGGTCATGGCCACATTTCTACGAGACAAGAGGGTGCTGGAGGCCGACGTTATCGCGGTCCAAGAACCCTGGCGCAACGAATTCAATGAAACCACCCACCAGCCGGCAGCGAGAACGCATCAACTGCTATATCCCAAGGCGCAGGAGCATGGAGGAGAGGGACACGCGCGCGTGGCCTTATTCGTTACAAAGCGCATCGACCCAAGCTGCTGGATCCACACAACTATCACGAAAGATTATCAAATACTACATATCAAATATAAGCGAGGGGGGCTACTCCAAAGCTTATACATCCACAACATCTACAACGAACCCAGGAGCGGCACGATCAATAGACTCGGCACCGAGTTGGAACGCATCGCCGAAGCCTCCCCGGAAGCAGAGCATATCATCGTGGGCGACATGAACGCACATCACCCTGCTTGGGGAGGTGCCGGCGCAAAAATCGACGCTGAGGGCGAATTATTGCTGGAAATTGCTGACCGTTATAGCATCGAGTTGACCACCGAGGAAGGCGTAGTCACGTGGGAACGCGGCGATCTCAGATCAACGATCGATCTCACCCTAATCTCGTCCAGCCTTACCAACCGACTGATCCAGTGCGAGCGAGCCGACGACATCCAGCATGACTCTGACCACTACCCGATAAGAACGTTAATTGACATCCAAACACCTTCCAAAGAGGCGCCCCCGCGCCGAAATTGGAAGGCCACTGATAATAAAGCACTCCTTGACGTCATTAACAAGCATTTGGAAGTTCCCAATTTACAGGGGGCCTCCAAACAACGCATCGAGCTCACCACTATAGCGTTCATATCAACAGTCCGCCATGCCATTGACCAATCGACCCCCTGGGCCACCCCAAGCGCCTGGTCCAATCCCGACTTCGACGATGAATGCAAGCAGGCGGTCAAGGCTACCCGATATCTCAGACGTCAATTCACACGCACGCATAATCCACTCGACTGGAAGATCTACTGCGCGGCCCGCAACAAGAAGAAACGCCTCGTCAATAAAGCCCTGCGCGTAGGCCACCGCCGACGAGTTCAACAAGCCACCGAACAAGGCCCTCGGGGGCTTTGGCAGTTGGCCAGGTGGGCACGCTCACGCTCAGGCACGTACGAATCAGGAGTCACTCCAACGCTTCACGGCCCCAATGGGGAAGTGGCAGAAACAGTGGATGACAAAGCAACCTTATTCCAACAAGCGTTCTTCCCTGCGACACCCCCGGCAGACTTATCAGACATCGCCAGATCTACTTACCCGAACCAGATAAGCTTTCCCCGAATCGAGCAGCACGAGATTGAGGCTGCCATTCGCGCCACTCCCCCAGACAAGGCTCCCGGCGAGGACAACATCCCGAACAGCCTTTGGCAGAAGGTGATCACGCTCCCAAAGGTCCTCAACACGCTCTGTGAGATCTATAACGCCTGCGTGGAGAGGGGCTATAACCCGACGCACTTCCAACGCTCAATAACAGTGGTCCTACGCAAGGGGGGCGATCGGGATTACCGACATCCCAAGGCATACCGCCCGGTGGCGTTACTCAACACGCTCGGCAAGTTTCTCGAATCAATAATCGCGCGACGAATCAGCTACGCTATTGAGACGCACTCGCTGCTCCCACCCACTCATCTGGGGGGGCGTCGTGGCGTCTCAACTGACCATGCCATCCAAACTATCATTGACCGAATCAGGGGAGCCTGGGGCAAAGGTTTACCGGTAGTGTCGATGCTTCTACTCGACGTTGTAGGCGCGTACGACAATGCGCATCATGAACGACTACTACATAATTTGCGCAGGAAGCGACTGGGACATTTTGCCCCATGGATCCAGGCTTTCCTGACCGACCGAAGCACACGCATTCGCATGCCGGAAGGCATGTCAGAGCGAATCCCAATATCAACCGGCATACCACAGGGGTCCCCCCTATCCCCGATCCTTTACCTAATCTATAACTCTGATCTACTAACTGATAGCGCCAATGAGGCTGAAGGAACAACAACAAGTGGCTGGGTCGACGACGTCAGTATTATGACGGTGGGGGCCTCAGAACAGGCCAATATCACAAAGCTGCAACACGCCTGCGCCAAGGCAGACCTCTGGGCGAAGCGCCACGCGTCAGTCTTTGACACCAAGAAATATAAGCTTATTCACTTCATCAATCCCCGCAGCCTCACTAAGCCGAAGTATACGCCGCTCGCGCTGCTCGACGGCACAACCATCAAAGCGACACAGGAAGCAGAGCGTTATCTTGGTATCTGGCTAGATCCAAGTCTTACCTTCGAACAACACCGAGCTAAGGCACTTGCTAAGGCCGGCACAAGCTTGCAAGCGCTGCGAGGTCTCGCGGGATCAACATGGGGAGTAGCCCTATCGGCCATGCGGCGAATCTATCAAGCAATCGTGATCCCTCAGATGCTCTATGGAGTGGCTGCCTGGTTCCAACCAGGGGCGCTTACCAAGAAGCAAATCAACGAAATAACACGAGGCTTCGCCTCCATTCAAAAACGCGCAGCGTGCCTGATTAGTGGCGCCTTCCGCACGACAGCAGCCGAAGCGTTGAATGTCGAACTGCATTTACTTCCTATCAAGCTCCAAATGGAGCAACTTACCAAGGAGACCGCCTTGCGGCTGCGCACCGGCCCGACCCACGCCATGCCGGAAAGCCTAATTCGACAACGTCCTGAGAGTGAGATCAAGCTGGGAGGCTATACCCCCATGGAGGTGCATGCCTGGAAGAAGGGTGGATGCTTATTGGCTCCCCCGGACTCCGTGGCAGGACAGTGGGAGAGCCGACAGGCATTCATCCGGGCGCCATGGCAAGCACCCCCTAGTGTGATCATCGAAGAAGACCGGCAGAAAGCAATTGACGCGCACAATGCCATTCAACGCACGCAAGACTCCCTCCTATTGATTTACTCAGATGGCAGCGGCTACAAGGGCCAAATTGGATCGGCAATGGTATGCCCCCAGGTCAAGAAGCAATATTCAGCATGCCTCGGCACCGAAGGTACTTCGACCGTGTATACCGCTGAAGTACGCGGCATTGAATTCGGCCTGCGAACAGCTTTATATTACAATGAGATGCCCGATTGGGAAGCACGCGTCAAGAAAGGAGTGGTAATCTTTTCAGATAGCCAAGCTGGTCTCAAAACACTCACCAGCCCGGGCATGGTCTCAGGACAAGTCTTTGTACAAAGCTGCCAAGACCTGCTCAATGAATGCGCATATGAAGACATCCCAATCACGCTCCAATGGATCCCCGGGCATGAAGGCATCCAAGGCAACGAAGCAGCAGACCGAGCGGCCAAACGCGCTGCGCAGGAGGCCGCCAGACAACCTATTCAATCTACTCACACTAACACTAATACTGATCCCATATCAAAGCGATACTGGCTGGCATCAGCTGCCAAGCGCCGAATTCGGCAATCGACAAAGGATGCGTGGAGGCGAGAGTGGGAGAGAAGCAAAGCAGGGGCTCCGACACGCAAGCTACTCGACGCCCCGACCAAGAAAACACTGAGATACTGGGGCGGTCTGCGTAAGGCAACCGCGTCAATATTGATCCAACTACGCACGGGGCGAGTCGGCTTGAACCACTATTTATGGCGGATCAAGCGCCGAGACTCACCCTTATGCCCATGCGGCCTTGGCGGCCAGTCCCCAAGACATATCATCATGCTTTGTCCCCAATACACGCGCGAACGCATGGCAATGTGGCGCCGGATCCGAGGCGGCCGTTCAGTCGGCGAATTTAGCGAAATAATTGGCGAAAAAGAGGCAGCGATTGCTGTCGCGCAATTTATAATCGATACAGGCGTGCTGGACCAATTCAGGGCGGTTGACCCCGAAGCACTCGGCGTGCAACCCGACGAAGCCAAAGCGATAGCTGAGGCCCCCGATCAAGGACACTAACGTGGCTTACACGGAGCGTAGAACGCACAGGCACTGGCGCACCAGGTCAGCCCATGGCCAGTAAGGACCAGCAATAACACCAACATCCTGCCTGAGGCGGGAGCGATGCGAAGCAAGGCCTAGTAGGGGACGGTTCGGAGGGGTGCGCGAGCGTAGGCCTGAGCTGGGCAGGCCGAGCCGGAGTGGGATATTCAGTCGGTATCGCACGAACTGGGCGGCGCGGCGCGCTAATCGGGTGTGATAAAGGTGAACGTTGTGAGCGTTATTGACTATCTGCGTTGTTCATACTTTGCGTTATTCGGATTTTTGCGTGTTCTATTTGTTTGTATTGTTTGCACTAGTTAGCTTATTTTACCTTCCCGTGGCGTACCCCTCTGGGCCGCGCCACTGCGTGGCTGCGCCATGCTTGCTCTCCCTACAGGTTAGGGCACAACCCTGCATAGCGGCGATAGTATGGAAGCCAGCTACATCAGGTCAATGAAATCTACTACTACTACTACTATACGATCTTGACCCCTCTCCCCCAGATGTTGTGGTTCTGGGCCGCTATCCGCAGCTTGAGGTCTTCGTTCCCCTTGTCAAGATCCATGGAGCGAGCCGGAACTCCATCGACGACTACCCCCCATGTGGGAACACGCACCCACGCATTGGCTCCAAAGGCGCCAACCCAACCCTCTGCGTGTTGTCGCAAGATCTCGGCGGAGGCAGCGTTCTGGGCGCGGAGACTAATGTCTCCTGAGGGTAGTTGACGTGCGGCGATGAACGCGTGCCCCGCGAGAGCCAGGCTTGGAGTACTCTTCGCTGCTTGAGCCCTGGCTGATTCCGCGCGCTTGACGATGTCAACCGGCTTCATCTTCTTTAACTCTGTCCGTAAGTAGCATCGCGGACCTTGACCACTATCTCACTATCTAGACCGAGCTCGCTTGGGGTAACGCCCGGGGTTGACGAACCGGCACTCTGGGAGAGAGGTGCCACCGCGTTCACCAGGCCTCGCTGCCACTCTCGGGCTTGAAAAGACTTCCAAAAGGAGGAAGAGTCACTCTGGGCGCTGTGTTTGTTTGTGGAAATTTCCTTCCGGATCATCTCAGTGTCCTGATGGACTTGCTCTGTTACGATCGGCATAAACAGGAATTTATGGTATCATTGAACGAGAATTCTAAGTATGAGGAAAGAATTATGTACAGCCGCGCGCGTTGCGGATAGATAACCGGTGTGGGGCACGTGCCACGTGGCACGTGTCCCACTAGCCCCAGCCCTAGCCGCCTTAACCGCCTGAGGCAAACAAGGTGCCAACCCGGCCGTTACACCCGTGGCCTGCCCTGCAGGCTAGGGAAGACACCGATATACGCGCATATACCGCCTCAATCATCAAAGATCTCGAGGCATTGAAGCAGCATCATGAGAAATCCAAGAGCAACATGCCCCGGGAGATCTCTGAAGCATTGGTTGACACGCTTCTCGATTTCTCACGCCGCGTGCAGAAGGCCCCAACCACGGAAACCCTCGCGCAGCGCCTGATACGAATGGAATCTTACATGGAAAAGACTCAAAAGGAAGTGTCCCAGACCTCCCGTGAGGTTCTCAACACCAAGTCCAATACTAACCGCTTACTGGAGGCACTCTGCACGCCTTCACCCTCAGGAGCTCGCCAATCGAAAATTTCTGCTGGTGATATTGATTTATAAGACCAACTCTTTCTCGCGGAATCGAATTCTTGAAATTCTACGCCCAAACACGGCCGGATTCGGCTAAGAATTAGTTCAATATAAATTAACTCTGACCGCTATCGATTGAGCCCAAATTTGTGCGATTTGAGCGAAGCGATGGCTCGGGGTGAGGGAATAACGCCTCCCGAGACTGCAAAGTCGAGCGCGTCGCGTGTGCTGCAGCGTACACGTAAACAACTCGCGAACATGGAGGAGCTGGCCAATGCTGCCAAAGCGACGCTCAATTATATTGAGCATAGCGACAAGCGGCTTCAAGACGAATTCGTTATCGGCTTCGTCAAACAGGTACAACAATTCGCTGCCCA